>NC_136957.1:11069171-11090134 GCF_032717465.1 Coenobita brevimanus | reverse complement strand
TCCTGGTGCAACTTATTTACACCGTGCAGCTTGAACGAGCTTAAGGAACTGAGTGAGCAATGGTGTTTCTCTCCTCTTGCATAGGATTCAATGATGCAAAATATGATTTCATTACGACTACTTAAATACAATGAAGTATCTCCCAAAATTTACAAGGAAGATCTAATTTAACAGATCAACCTTTTTTTCAGATAAGAATAAGATCAAAAATTCATTTTATGTACATTAAGATGTAATAACTTCTCCCATTTTCCACGTCACCACAAACTCCCATTTTCCACGTCACCACAACACACAGGCGCAGTCAGATAGTGGAAACTTCCTAAGTATTTATACACGTATTTACAATATTTTTGTCCATAAAGGTTATATGCAGTAGCATTTAATTTATTAATAATAAGGATTCAGCAGGAACTAAACCAAATCCTTGGGTAAATAAACTGCTTGAATTAGCAGTAAACATTCTCTTGATTTTTCCTCTTCCTCCAACAGGGACAACTATTTCAATCTAGCACATTTTACTGCTAAACACAAGATACCTCGCTCTGGGGGAAAATAGTTTCCACAGTTCTGGGGCAGGGCAAAGAATGATACACCATAATGTGACCCCTAACCAGATCTCTCTACAAATCGCGAGAACCCTGTGCTGTAGCTCTCCTAGGTCGCACATCTTGACCCAGTTGTTCTCCACCATTCACAGTCTCAGGGACAGCCGTTAATTCAAGGGACACTATTTTATCAATGGTTTTTATGATGGTATGTCCCCGACATTTAATTTTTACAAGTCTCAGCATCTCCTCCGAATATGGATGAATGGAGATGACTTTAGCTAATTGCCACCAGGATCATGGTTGGTCTGTTTTTACTAAGACCGCACGTCCTCTGTTTATGACTGACTTGTTAATGGCAGCTTGAGCCCCATAAAATTTTTCTCTTAGGCTCAAAAGATAATCTTCACCCGAACATCTATTCCAGATGTCCAATACTTTTTTCAAACGTTGATATCCCTTACACAGATAATCATTATTCTCTAGGGTGGGATCCTCTACTTCCTCCTGGATATCAACACAAGGCACTGGACGGAGCTTTCTGCCATACAACATATGACCTGGTGTCAAGGCGTCAGTTGATACACTAGTATCATCCAGTTTGGTTAAAGGTCTATCATTAATTCTAGCCTCAATTCTAGTTATGACTGTTTCCAGCTTTTCCCTAGTGATCTAGGTTCTGTATAAGGTTTTCCTAAGGCAGTTCTTCACATTACCAACCATTCGTTCAATGAATCCATTTTACCATGGTGCTCTAGGAGCTACGAACTGCCAGGTACAATTTTGGAATCCCAGGGTCGACTTAACCTTTGGGTCATTCATTACACTTAAAATTAGAGGTGATTCTCCAATGGAATTGGTTCTTTTGTCTCTTATTAAAATACCAGGATAAGACCGTCTACCTGCAAATCTTCTGAATACATTTTGGAATGTCTCTGAACTTTAATCTTCTGCCATTTCTAGATGGACTGCCCTAGTGTAGGTGCAAATAAACGAACATGTATACATCTTCTGGGGAGTACCCTCACCTGTAACAGTTATAGCCCCTGTGTAATCAGGTCCACTTACTCTAAAAAGCCGACTTACGTTTACCCTATCCTTTGGTAAAACAGGTGGTCCTTGATAGTCATATGGTTGTTGTTCATACATCCTACATAGAATTCAAATCTTGAGAGATTTCGTTACAACTTGTCTACCTCTAGAAGTCCAATACCTTTCTCGGACTCGGGCCAGTCTGCGGCCCACCTCCATAATATAGGATGTCTAGTTTGGACAGGCAAATCAGCCCATACTGTTCTGCCATGGCATCTGATTAGACCCTTTCCATCTAAGAATAATCCGAAATATCATATCAGCTTATTACTGCTGCTAGTGCCTTGACAAAAAGTAAAAAATCTCTCCATAATATTTCTTTTGCAACTTTTCACGCAATATTCCACGGGATCATACTTCTCAAACTCCACTTTCTTATTCAAAAATTTTACAACAAATTTAATAGTGGTAAGTTGTCTTATTGATGAAAATCTACGGATGTGTCACATTTGGCTCAGGTACTACAAGATCCAGGTTTACAACACTGACCTCAGTATTATTATACTGTATTATTGTACTGTTTAAGACCCTTAAACCACAAGTCATCTCATAGGAGTCCTCGCTCGATACTCAGACGCAAAAAAATCTCGCTGCACGGCATGGGTAGAATTAGGTGAGATGGGTGAAAGGACTGGATATATGGGTATGTGCCCAGGATAGGTACCCAGATGTAAGCCTGCCAATCATGGCAATTCTGGCAGACAATTGTGTCGTCAGGCAAGCTGACATTTTTCGCGTAAGCTAGAGATTTTCTCAGGGCTGATTCTTGGCATTATTTTGACCGTGAAAGCACAAAAACGCATTATTCAATTGTCAACCGCACATTACTCAAGGCTTTTTTGTCTTTTTTTTTTTCAGAACCCGAATTATACAACCCACAGAACAAAATTGATAAATATTGTTGACTTAATGCTACTTTCCCTTTCAGGCAGATAGTGTAGAACAAGACATGCTTTCCCTCTTCAATATGAAATTTCCATGACAGTTTTTCTATGTTGCATGGTGGTCGTTCTCACTACTTCCAGTCAGCTTTAGCTGGAGGGTTTGGTGGACGACAGGGAAACCTTTCTGTTTTTCTGTCCTTGACTTTAACTGACATAATAGTTTTGTTCGTTATAACCTACTCTATACCAATTACCCACGAGAGGACCAAAAGGTCAGTTCTTTTTTTATTTCCTTTGCCATAGTCTTTCTTTCTCTTACACAACCTATTTCCTTTTATATCACTCCATTGGCTTTTTTTTCCCTCTGTCTGTGTGCTTTCATTCTCTCTTCGCCCTTTCTTTCTCCACCCTGTCTCCCTTCTTTCACCTAACTTTGTGTTACTCTCCCTCTTTTCCTTTCCCTTTCTCCCTCAGCTATCCTACTTTCCTTCCTCACTCGCACCATCTCTTTCTCTCCCTTTATACCCACTTACCTTTACCTTTCTCTCTCTCTCTCTCTCTCTCTCTCTCTCTCTCTCTCTCTCTCTCTCTCTCTCTCTTCAGGGTTGGCACCAAAGTGGGTAACCCGATTTTACCCACCCGGGTTTTTTCAATAAAACCCACTTGAAAAAAAAACACTATTTTACCCACTTTACTGTTTTTTTTAAATCTGTCTATCTATCTATCTATTGCCAGACGCCTCAATCCCGTTTGGGGTGGCCACAAACAAATCGCCTCCAAGTCGCCCTGTCCCCCGCCATTTCACTGCCCTGCTCCCAGCTCACACCCCCCTCTCTCATATACCTCTCCACCCCATCCCTCCATCTCATCCTCGGCCTCCCCCTCCCTCTTCGCCCCTCCACCTCACTCACATACACAAATATACACAAATATACAAATCAAACTGACTTTGGTATTTAATACCAAATTCAGTTTGATTTGATTAATTGGTTATATTTTTGCACACAATATCAGAAGTAAATAATTGCTACTTAATCATATTCTATTTCACTGGTTAAAAAAACACATCACATTCCATCCATCCATCCATTATCCAATCCCACATTGCCCCAAGAGGAGCGTAGGAACTCGGGGCTATGCAGTTGGTCCTCACATTTAAGATAAGAGTGACCAACCTCACTCATCCATGAGTGGCATTACACGAGCAACCAACCCCAACCACACATTGGATATAAACCTTCAACGGCTCAATCCAATTGGAGTGCAATAATTACCCACTAAACCACCAGGCGCCGAAATTCGGTTATATGGTTACCACCCCAGCGTAGTAAATGGTTTCCTGGTGTACAGGAAACCATTTGGCTTCTCACTCAGTGTAGAGTCACCCACAGGCAGAAGAAAGAGGAAAGAATGAAGGAAAGAAAGAAGAGGGAATGTAAAGTTACCCGTAGGCAGAAGGACAAGGAAAGAATGAAGGAAAGGAAGACAGAAGAGGATAGAAGGAAAGAAGGATGAAGGGGAGGAAAGGGCAGACACCCGACAGCAGCACTACATCGAGTGAGTGGATGGTGAGCGCCCCCACAACATCACCAAGTATTTATATTTTGGAAGCATAATCTTAGTGATTTAAAAAAAAAAAATGTTTGTTACATTTCTCATCACGAACATAATAAAACATGCTCTTTGCAAATATGAATGTTGTTCTTTGATTTTTTCAAAACTATTCATAATACTTCTATTTTTCTAATAGCTTTTATAACCAATATCCTTTTTTTTTTTTTTTTTAATGATAATACTTTTGTGTCACAGTAAATTATGGTTCTTGTCATGTTACCCAACCAATATAACAAAAAACTTTTTTTTTTTTTTCAAATAAAAGTGCAATTCTTTGCCTCAGTGATGAAATAAAATTGACACTCCACTTCTAAATGACTTACCAACATGAAATAGTAATATTTCCTGAAAAATAAAACATTATAACATTATTCCTTACTGCTTGTCGTATGAGGCGACTATAAGGGTTGGTGGTGGGTTAGTGCCCCATCCCGTAAAATAAACTAACTAAACAAGCGAATAAAGCGCCTCGGACCAAGACGGACCATACGTTGACAATTAAGGAACGGACAAAGGACATTCTGAGAGTGGGAACATGGAATGTGAGAGGAGTGAATGATGAAGTGAAAGAGAGAGAGATTGTTCAGGTGCTTGAGGATGCAAGAGTGGATATATATGTGGATTGACTGAAACTAAATGGAATGGTGAAAGGGTGAGAGAATGGGAATATGGTTATGTATATGTGCGGGAGTTAATGAGAATGAAAGGGCAAGAGAGGGAGTATGTCTGATGATAAGCAAGAAGTGGAAGGAGAATATAAGAGAATATGGAACAGTGGGTGCAAGGATTGTATGGGTGAGGATGAAAGTAGGTATACAAGCGTGGGCGATTGTATGTGTGTATGCTCTGACAGAGGACCGAGTGGCAAGAGTGAAAGATGAGTTTTGGGCGAGAGTAGAAACACGTATGGACAAATTTGAGAGGACCGAGAGAGTGCTTTTGATTGGAGACATGAATGGCAAAGTTGGGAATGTATGAGTGGATGGAGTGGTTGGTCAGTGGGGTGTGCCAGCTGATGTAGATGGGAATGGTAGTGCTTTGGTGGACATCTGTGCTGGTAAGGGGTTGGCAATAGCCAACACCTACTTTCGTCATAAGATGATCCACCGGTATACATGGAGAGTAATGAGGAGGATGGATGATGAACTTGTTGAACAAAAGGCAATGATAGACTACGTGTGTGTGGATGAGCGAATGAGAAGACAAGTGTTGGATGCAAGAGTGTGGAGAGGGTAGGGGAATGGAGTCTCGGACCATCACTTAGTGATGGCCAAGGTAAAGCGGCAAAGAAAATGGTTGAGGAGACGAAGGGGAAGACAGGAGGAAACAGCTCCTGTGAGAAGAGTGGAGAATTTACAAGATAGTGAGAAAATAGCAGAGTATAAGAGCATAGTGGAAAAAAGATTGGGAAGGTATGAGCTAGAGCAGATGGAAGGGGTGGAAGATGTATGTAAGGTATTTACGGAAGAGATAGGCGCAGCGTGTGAGGTGGTTTGTGGAGTGAGGAGGAGATGCAAGGATGTTCAAGGGGCAGCATGGTGGAACGATGAGGTGAAACGAGCTGTGGAACAAAAGAAGAAGGCATATAGTGAATGGTTAGCAAGTAGAGGTAGGGGAGAACATGAGAGAGAGAAGAGAAAGGTATATGTGAGCAGGAGAAGGGAGGTGAAGAGACTGGTGAAGGAGAGTAAGAAGAAAGTGGATGAAGAGTTTGGGAGGAATCTGAGTGTGAAATGGAGGGGAGTAAGAAATTGTTTTGGAAGGATGTAAAGAAAGTAAGGCAGTGTGAAAGGGGAAATAGTAGGGGAGTGAAAGATAGGAATAATAGATTGTTGGTGAAGAGAGAGAAATTGAGGAGATGGAAGGAGCACTTTGAGGATTTGTTGAATGTCGAGAGTGACAGCAGTGCGAGTATAAGTGGTTAGGGAATGGCTGGGAGAAGAAGAAATGAGAGGAGGGAGGAAGAGATCAGTAGGACGGAAGTAGTGGAAACAATGAAGAAGATCAAGTTGGGAAAGGCCCCAGGAATTGATGGAGTGTATGGTGAAATGCTGAGGTATGGGGGTGAGATTATTGTGGAGTGGATATGGAAGTTGTGTAGATTGCCTTGGGAAGAGGGAAGGGTTCCAGAGGACTGGAAATCAGGTATAATTGTTCCTTTATATAAAGGAAAAGGGGAGAGAGAAGTATGTGGTGACCATAGGGGTATTTGCCTTCTTAGTGTGACTGGTAAAATATATAGTAGAATACTCATTGATAGGGTTAGGCATATGACAGAGGAGCTAGTTGGAGAAGAACAAGGGGGATTTAGGAATGGAAAAGGGTGTGTAGATAAGATATTTGTTCTAAGATGTTTAGTGGAGAAGTATCTAGAGAAGGGAAAAAAGTGTAACCTGCCTTCATGGACTTGGAGAAAGCTTATGACAGAATAGATAGGTAAGGCATGTGGAAGGTATTAAGAATATATGGAGTGGATGGGAAATTGTTGAATGCTGTGAAGAGTATGTACGGAGGAGCTAGGGCTACGGTGCGAATGGATGGTGAGCTGAGTGAGTTCTTTTATCTCAATGTGGGACTGAAACAGGGTTGTGTGATGTCTCCATGGCTGTTTAATATTTAAATGGCTGGCGTTGTAAAGGAGGTGAAAGGCAGGGCAGTGGATGTGGGGGTGGCTCTAATGAATGAGGGTGAGATTTGGAAGATTCCGGTGCTGCTGTTTGCTGATGACACAGTATTGTTGAGTGAAGATGAATGGGAGTTGCAAGGTTTAGTGAATGAATTTGGGACTGTGTAGGAGGAGGAAGCTGAAAGTTAATGTAAACAAAAGTAAAGTTATGGTGTTTGAGAGGAATGAAGTCACAGAATGTACAGTGAGGTTGGTTGGTGAGGATATGGAAAGTGTGAGTGCGTTCAAGTAATTGGGTAGTGTGATGAGTAAGGATGGAACTTTGGGGGATGAAGTACGTGAAAGGGTACAGCAGGGAAGGAAGGTTGTTAGTTCACTGAAAGCAGTGATGGGAAATAGGGAGGTGAGTGTGGAAGTTAGGAAGTCGCTGCATGGTAGTATTGTGATCCCTACCCTGATGTATGGAAGCGAGGCGTGGACCTTGCAAGAGGGGAACAATTCAAGAGTGAGAGCAGTGGAAATGAGTTACTTGAGAGGAGCATGTGGAGTGACATGGAGGGACAGGTTGACGAATGAAGAAGTGAAGGATCGTTGTGGGGTGGATGTGGATGTGGTTGAGAAGATTAGGAGAAATACACTGAGGTGGTTTGGACATGCGGAGAGAATGGAGAATGAAAGACTGACTGAGAGGGTGTATGTAGGTGAGGCGGAGGGAGGGAGAGGGAGGGGTAGACCGAGGATGAGGTGGAGGGATGGAGTTGAGAGGTATATGAGGGAGGAGGGGGTGAGTTGGGGGGAGGGTAGTCAAATGATGGGTGACAGAGCGACTTGAAGGCGTTTTGTCTGCGGCCACCCTTTGCGGGATTAGGGCGTCGGGCTATAGATTGATAGATAGATAGATAGATAGTTTTAAAAAATCAAGTCAAAGTTTTCTTCATCTTAAGAATATTTTTACATTGCTTTCCTTCTCAGCAGATTCAGCTTTTATACGTCCACATGTAATGTGGTGAATACAAACTTTACAGCCAGCACTACCTGTCCCTAATTTTAAAAGGTTTAAAACTAAGAGTATAATTGCTGTTGATAGATGTAGTTTTTAGTTTTATTAAGACGTGGGGTAAATTTGTTATATAATAGTAATCATTACTGGAGTTAACTTATACTATATGTTGTCTCATACCATTACCAAATATCAATAATTCTATAGAAATAGATTATAAACACTGCTTTCTGTTTAAAATAGATGTATTTTATTGGCTTAGATATTTGGTTACCAAAAGCTATTATTACTTTTAAGATAATGTGTGAAATCAATTACGTCACAGAATTTTCAATAACAATTACAGTATTTATAACATAGATAAATGCAAGTACTATATATATAATTACCAAAGAAAGAAGAGTAGCAAGGCAAATGACTCCTTCTACTATTGTGTAGTGTGGACTGATCTTTGCCATCTCATGAGTTGTGCAGTGCTCTCAAGCCTCTCATGTTGAAGCATGTTTTGCTGTATAGCAGGCAGCCCAAGGATAATAGCCAAACAGGTCAAAACATGATTATGTTCATTTCCCACATTCAAATAACTGTGTGAAAAATAAGATTCTATAGGGCTATTCATAATTATATATAGCGGAAACATTATTTTATTTGAATTTAAGGTAAACTTTGAAAAAGAAAAAAATTTCCCCGTTTTTTTTTTTTTGGGGGGGGGGGATTTTGTGAAAAAAAAAGAAAAAACCCAGGTGGGTTGGACTTTTTCAAAAAAAGTGTTTTTTTTTTGCCAACCCTCTCTCTCTCTCTCTCTCTCTCTCTCTCTCTCTCTCTCTCTCTCTCTCCTTCCTCACCCGCACCATCTCTTTCCCTTTATACCCACCTTACCTTACCTATCTTTCTGCTTCTCACTCTCTCTCTCTCTCTCTCTCTCTCTCTCTCTCTCTCTCTCTCTCTCTCTCTCTCTTCCTTTCCGGTCACTCAAAAAACTCTCTTCCTCCACTGTTACTGTACGCTGTCCTTCCGTCTTCGCCAACTTACACCGCTCCCCACCTTTACCCTACATCCTGTCTTGTTAACATACACCAACCATTGTTTGTATGTCATCTACGTATCTCGGTCAGCCTGCATCGTATCTCCCTTCACATTAGCCTGTACACCCTTTCTCTACTACCTAACATCATTCCCTCCTTTACAAATATCTCTTTTTCTGTCACCTTAGAGCCATCTGCTGCTTCATTTAATCTGACACCCTGCACTTATCCTTTTCTTTCTGTTATTCCACAGCCTCCACTCCATTTTTTTTTTTCTGTCACCGTGCATTCTCTCTCCTTTCGACAAAACTCCATCTTTTTATTGTCACCAATACAACCTTCTTTCCTCTACTTTTTCTTCCTGTCACCCTAAAACCTCCCTATCTTTACTCTCGGCCATGTTTCTTTATCACCTTACAATCTTCTCTCTTTCCCTGTTACCTATGCCCTGTATCTGATGACTTGACCGCACTCATCAGCTACATATATATCCCAACTTCTTGCAATCATACCTATTAAATTCAGTCTTGGCTCCACAGAGGGGCAATCCATAAATCTTCGAAGACCGCAAAAGTTGATTCCGCGAATGTGGAGGGCCTACTGTACTCATGTTTTTTATGCTTGTGGGACAGCTGGAGCAATGCAGAACATTTCGTAAGGAAAGACTGGCCTCTCAGAGAGAGTCTCACACCAGGCTCATGCAATGTTCTGAGAGCTCCGCTGATCTCAAGAGAGAAGGCATTGCTACCGCCGCTACACATAAAACTTGGTCTTGTGAAACAATTTGTAAAAGCCATCAACAAGGATGACGATGCGTTTCTGCATATCCGATCAATGTTTCCCAAATTGAGCGTGGCAAAGGTGATGGCTGGCATATTCACCGGGCCACAATGTCAAAGAATGCTTGCATTTCGTGAACTACAGGGTAAAATGACAGATGATGAAGGGCACACTTGGGATGCTTCCAGAGGGGTTGTGGAAGGTTTTCTTGGCAACCAGAGGAGACGAGACTCTGCACAGCTTGTCGAATGACCTGACTGGCGAATTCCACCAGCTTGGATGCAGAATGTCAGTCAAATTGCACTGTATGCATTTCCACATTGATTTCTTCAAAAACAATTTGGGTGCAGTCAGCGAGGAGCATGGCGAGTGGTTCATCCAAGACATTCTGCTGATGGAAACCAGATATCAGGGCAAGTGAAACGAGGCAATGATGCGCTACTACATTTGGTAATTGTTGCGCGATTGTCATCACAACTACAGAAGAAAGTCAAAATCAAACGTGCATTTCTAGATACTATGTGCCCTGCATTCCTTGTGATGTTACTGTTTGCTCATTTTCTAGTTATATTCATAATATGCATCCGGAAATATATAAATTCTTTTTTCAAGAATACTCCCCCAGTATCCCTGCTTGTCATAAAAGGCGACTAAAAGGGTTGGCGGAGGGTTAGTGCCCCTCCAAGGAAAATAACTAACTAAAAAGACAAACAATAAGCCTCGGACAAGAACTGATCAAAAGATGATGACCAAGGACCGGACAAAGGACATGGTTATCGGAACGTGGCATGTAAGGGGAGCGAATGATGAGGTGAAAGAGAGAGAGATTGTCCAGGTGCTTGAGGGTGCGAAAGTTGATGTATGCGGAATAACTGAAACGAAATGGAGAGGTGAGAGTGTGAGAGAATGGGAGTATGGATGGGGTATATGTGCTGGAGTAGGTGAGAATGAGAGGGCAAAAGAAGGAGTATGCATATTTGTGAGTAAAAAATGGAAGAAGAGCATAACAGTGTATGGATCAGTTGGGTCAAGGATTGTGTGGGTAAGACTGAAAGTTGGAATACAAATGTGGACGATTGTGTGTGTATATGCGCCAATGCAAGACTGTGCAAGCTGAGTGAGAGAAGAGTTCTGGACAAATGTGGAAGTGTGCATGGAAAAGTTTGGAAGGAATGAGAGAGTGTTTTTGATCGGTGATATGAATGGTAAAGTAGGGAATGTGAAGGTGGATGGAATAGTTGGTGAGTGGGGTGTGCCTGCTGAGGTAGATGAGAATGGCAGTGCGTTAGTGGACATTTGTGCTGGGAGGGGGTTGGTGATATCCAATACCCTCTTCAGGCACAAAATGATCCACAGGTATACATGGCGAGTGGTGAGAAGTGTCGGTGGTGAACTGAATGAATGGAAGGCAATGATTGATTATGTGTGTGCGGATGAAAGGATGCTAAAATGTGTAATGGATGCAAGAGCTTATAGAGGTTGGGGGAGTGGACTTTCTGACCACTACTTGGTGGTGGCCAGAATCAAGGTCCAATTAGGATGGAGAAATAGAAGAAGGGAAGGACGGGAAGAAGGAGTATTTGTAAGGAGAGTGGAAAGGTTACAAGAGGATGAGAAAAAGGCAGAGTATAAGAGAGAAGTGGAGGAACGATTGGGCAAATATGAATTGGAGCAAATGGGAGACGTGGAAGGTGTGTGCAGGATATTTACAGAAGAAATATATGCAACATGTGATGTGGTGTGTGGGATGAAGAGAAGACGGAGGGGTGTGCAAGGTACAGCGTGGTGGAATGAAGAGGTAAGACAGGCTGTGGCACAAAAGAAGAAAGCATACAATGAATGGATGAGAAATAGGGGTGTGGAAGAAATTGAGAGGCGGAAGAGAGAGTTATATGTAGAAAGAAAGAGAGAGGTGAAAAGATTAGTAAGAGAGAGTAAGAAGAGTGCGGATGAGGAATTTGGAAGGAACTTGAGTGTAAAGTGGACGGACTGTAAGAAAATGTTCTGGAAAGAGGTGAAAAGAATAAGACAGGGTGGAAGTGAAGTTAGCAGGGGAGTGAAATATAAAAATGGTAGATTACTAGTGGAGAAGGAATAAAAAGTGAGCAGATGGAGAGAACACTTTAAGGAATTGTTGAATATAGAGGATGGAAGTAATGCGAGTATAAGTGGCTGGGGAATGGTTGGGAGAAGGAGGGAGGTGAGAAAACAGGAAGAAATCAGTAGGATAGAAGTTGTGGAAGCAATGAAGAAAGTTAAATTGAGGAAATCCCCAGGAATTGATGGAGTGTCTGGTGAAATGCTTAAGTATGGGGGAGAGATATTAGTAGAATGGATGTGGAAGATGTGCAGATTGGCTTGGGAGGAAGGTAGAGTCCCGGAGGATTGGAAGTCAGGTATAATCATTCCCTTGTACAAAGGAAAAGGGGAAAAAGAAGTGTGTGGTAATCATAGGGGCATCTGTCTTCTTAGTATAATAGGAAAAGTGTATGGTAGGATACTTATTGACAGTTAGAGAAAGAACAGAGGAATTAGTTGGAGAAGAACAGGGAGGCTTTAGGAAGGGAAAAGGTTGTATAGATCAGATATTCATTTTTAGATCTTTAGTGGAAAAGTTTCTAGAGAAGGGAAAGAAGTTGTATGCGACTTTCATGGATTTGGAGAAAGCATATGACAGGGTGGATAGACAAGGATTGTGGAAAGTATTAAGAATATATGGAGTAGATGGGAAGTTGTTGAATGCTGTGAAGAGTATGTATGATGGTGCTAGGGCTGCAGTGCGTGTGGATGGTGAACTGAGTGAATTTTTCTCTTTGAAGGTTGGGTTGTAACAGGGATGTGTCATGTCTCCATGGTTGTTCAATCTGTACATGGATGGGGTAATAAGAGAGGTACAAGGTAGGGTAGTGGATGTTGGTGTGGCCCTGGTGAGAGAGGGTAGTGTTTGGAAACTCCCTGTACTGTTGTTTGCAGATGATACTGTGTTGTTGAGTGAAGACGATGGAGAGCTGCAAGGCTTGGTGGATGAGTTTAGGAGAGTGTGTAAGAAACGGAATCTAAAGGTGAATGTAGGGAAGAGTAAAGGGATAGTCTCTGAGGTAGGTGAAGTCAGTGAATGTACAGCGAGGTTGAATGGTGAGGAATTGGAAAATGTGAGTACTTTTAAGTACTTGGGTAGTGTGATGAGTAAGGGTGGAGGTTTGGAGGGTGAAGTGCTTGAAAGGGTACAGCAGGGAAGAAAGGTTGCTGGTTTCTTGAAAGCAGTGATAAGAAGCAGAGAAGTGAGCATGGAAGTGAAAAAGTTACTACATGACAGTATTGTGATACCAACTCTAACGTATGGAAGTGAAGCTTGGACGTTGTTGGAAGAACACAAGTCAAGAGTGGGAGCAGTGGAAATGAGTTATTTAAGAGGAGCCTGTAGAGTCACATGGAGAAACAAGCTGACAAATGAGGATGTAAAGGAGCGTTGTGGTGTGGATGTGGATGTGATAGGAAGCGTTAGGAGGAATATACTGAGGTGGTTTGGCCATGTGGAGAGGATGGAGGGTGAACGACTGACGAAGGGAGTGTATGTGAGTGAGGTGGAGGGGGGAAGAGGGAGGGGGAGGCCGAGGATGAGATGGAGGGATGGGGTGGAGAGGTATATGAGAGAGGGGTGTGTGAGTTGGGAGCGGGGCAGTGAAATGGCGGGGGACAGGGCGACGTGGAGGCGATTAGTTTGTGGCCACACCGAACGGGATTGAGGCGTCTGGCAATATATAGATAGATAGATTTGACATTCTCAACATTCTCGAAATGATAACAAGTTGCCGTTCCTGTCCTTGTACGATACATATGTTGTAGCATTATTCCGGTAACTCTAGATTTACACAAAAACAAATAGCATATTCAGAATCTACGCATTGACAGTGACCAGAAATTGCGTAAAAATCAACATAAACAAAATAATTGGTTTAAGTTTGTTACACAGTGTTATCAGCCAACAAAGTGACAGGACATGAGATATTAAATTGTCCTCAGAAATTCGACCAAAATAAATAGACCAGACCGAACAATAACCTCGTGTACTTCATGAATGCTATACTGTAGGCAGTTTGCCTTTCTTGTATATACTCAGAATATCATAAACTGAACGTAAAGTACGGTGCCTAATCAATGGAATCTCTCTAATGTATCACCAATCTTTATAAAAGGTGATAAGAAACATTCCAAAAATTACCGTCCAAGTAACATAAGTTTGTATTAAGCGATATTTTTGAAAAAAAAAAATGAAATAAATTGTCCTTATTTGTTAAGAAATATAATCTAATTACAGATAATCAGCATGGGCTGATTTTTTAATATATGTCATAAATCAAAAATTTTGTCTGATGCAAGTTACCTTGATTTCCCGAAAGAGTTTGAAAAGGCTCCCCATCTAAGACTACAAGAAAAAACATAAGCCCACGGCCTCTCTGTTTGTTCATGGATTGGTGATTGTCAAACGAGTCCCAAGCAAGGAATCCCAAGGCGAATCATCTGAGCGGCTAAAAGTAACCAGCGGATTTCCACAAGGTTCAGTTCTACGGCCATTTCTTTGTACTATTTGTATCACTGATCCGGAAAATGAAGACTGAAGGCAGTGTAATTCAGCTTAAGGGAGAAATCCTCGAAATGATAGTGTTAAAAACCAATCTTCATTCACTCTTTTCAATACAAGAGTAACGATAGTAATTTCTTTTACTGTCAGGCTTGAAAAAAAAAAATCACAGTGAATTATTTAAAAAGTCTCGCCATTGGAAACAATGGACATTAACCCCTTTCAGCATCAGGCAAACTTCAGTATATGTATTATCCAGGTTAGCGACTCCTAGATGAATATCCCCATCTTAAAGATGACTAACTTACAATGAAGCCATTGGGGACTATCTTCATTAACACTAAAAGCTAAATCAGTTATACAGTGTCCGACTTTGATGTCATCTTATTTTGTTACAGGATAGTACAACAAGAAACTGTTTATATTCACTACATTAGGCAATAATGGTATATCTGTACATGTGCTCCTACACGGCTATCTTGTGTAAATACCAAACATATGTGCTCAAATAGTGTACCGTTCCCCTGCAGTAATTTAATTTGAGTTCTAGCGTGTGTGTGTGTGTGTGTGTGTGTGTGTGTGTGTGTGTGTGTGTGCGTGTGCGTGTGCGTGTGTGTGTGTGTGTGTGTGTGTGTGTGTGTGTGTGTGTGTGTGTGTGTGTGTGTGTGTGTGTGTGTGTGTGTGTGTGTGTGTGTGTGTGTTTTCAAAAGATCGCTTATCATTGCATTTCTTTAGAAGACGATATTCACTCGTGAACGGGAAACAAATTTTAAAAATGATGAACTTAAGCTATTAACAATTGTCATCTTCCAATATCTCCACACTGTAACCCCCACATCAGGATATAACTGTCACAACCTGTGCTAACATATCCCAGCTCCCAGTTGTAAGAATGCGTCTAACTGTCATTAAGCTGTCAGGCCTTAAAATCAGACCAGCCGCTTTGGCACGAAGGCATTATTTATATTTTTTTCTTGATACTGAAAAGCGATACTACTTATCGTTGCAGAGCACCTTAGTATGGGTTCTATCTAACCCCTGTATTTTGAATCTTTCCAGCGCTAAATGAAATCGCCCGGAGATTGTAAGGATATAATAAAAATGATTTTGTAAAGAAATGACTAAGAAAGAGTGGCATTTTTTCCTCGAATTCATATTTCATTCCTTCACTGTGCCGAATCTTCACAGCTGATTAGAAACATTTCACATAGAAAGTATAAGACAAAGATACATTTCAGTACTGAGGGATAAGCACAGATGTTTCTATCCACTTTCTTAGTAAACGTCTCTTCTCAGCTGAGCTAAATCGCTGGAGGCAGTAAGAATTACATTAACCCATACAGTGAGAAAACTTTTCCCTGACTTGAATAGAGTCATCTTCAGGTAAGAAAAAAAATAATGAAAAAGTAGGCGTCACCATACAGAATATTACAAAGGAAAATATTTAACCTCGTCAGTATGAGAAATCTTTAAATGATAAGAAACATAGTCTCTTAGCAAAAAAAAAAAAAAGTAAATAAATAAATAAAACAATAAAATAAAATAAAATCAGCGTACTAACTCTATGAAAAAGATATCACCATACCCAAGGGACTACACACGGACAGGAGCTACCTTGGGAGAAGAGACTTGCTGTATATGAGGCTGGCCCGATAAATAATGAGGACAGTGGCGAAAACAATAAGTAATTTTGACATTATAGAGCAATAGTTAATACAATGTTTCCATCTTTCTGTTCTTACATTCCTGCCCTCTCTCCCTCCTTCCCTCCCTAAATATGCCCTTTCTGTTCACGCTCTTCCTCTCCCCAACTACAACCTCCCACCTCCCCTACCTCCTTTTCACTCGGCTTTCGCCTTTCTCTCATTATTCACACCTTCCTCCTTCTCTCCTTATATACGGCTCGCCCTCATACTTTCTCTTTACTTTCACCTTCCCCCAACCTTTCCCTTTAGCTCTCTGGTCTTTTCCTCTCTCTCCTTCCTTCTCCTCTTCTTTCCCTCGCCTCTTCCTTTCTTCTTCTCTTCTTCTCCTTGCCTTCCTCTTTATAACTCTCTCTCATTTCCTATCTTACGACCTTCCAACCTCCATTCCTCTGTCTTTCCTTCCCTACTTCACCCAGTCTGTCTGTCCTTCCTTTTTCCATTCCTTCCCTCGCTACATTCGGATTTACTTCCTTCCTCATCAGCGTTGTTCCTTTCCTCTTATTCTTCCTTCCCACTATACACCTCGTTTACTGACATTTAAATTCTTCTCTTCTACTCTTCTCTTCATAATTCCCTCTCCCCCTAAACCTGTACAGCTTTCCTTATTTTCCATCCTTTTTCAAACACTTCGGTTAGAATTTAGGTGTAAATAGATTTACCCAAGTGCTACCCTTCATAATAGATCAATAGGCTTCCTGTTAATACATACCGTACTCTTATGAAATTTTGTGTGTCCCTTTCCGTCACCGTTCTTCCTGTTAATACCCTTCCAAACGGTAGCCTGTAATGTTCCAGCACGCTACTCATCAGTATCGAAGTATAATGACTAAACACGCTGTTTACAGTGAATCAACATCGGTAATGGTGCATCAGTCAAGCAAGCTTACAAGATCTTTTTCCACTCATTATTCATTACCATGATCGAACACTAGCGATCCCTAATAATCCTGTAGACGTGTTCATACCTACTTTCTTCTCTCTCTCTCTCTCTCTCTCTCTCTCTCTCTCTCTCTCTCTCTATCGTATCAATAGTGTGTTTACAATGAACATACACGGTAACATTATAAACTTTGATCACTCCATTGCTTATAGGAGGCTACTTAGTTCTGGAATATATATATATATATATATATATATATATATATATATATATATATATATATATATATAGTGTGTGTGTGTGTGTGTAATCCACAATCATCTCTAGCTGACTCGCCTTGCCTCAGCGTTGTTTGATCTGCTGACTGACAGCACACGTGTGTGTGGTTGGCGGGGGGGGGGGGGGAGTTGCATATCTTGCACAACCATGCATGTACACCCACGCACCAAAGTTTCTGTACCCCCTCGGTGGAAGGAAGTGGAAGTCAGGGTTAGAGAGAGGGCAGGCGAACGGACGATCGTGAGTGGTAGTTTGGAACTGAGCTACGAGGTGAATAGTGAGAAACCTAATGACACTGGATTCGAAACATTTCCATGCTATTCACCTGCAAAATATTATGCGTTCGTAACATACATAGCATATATTATAACTTAGACTACTATGTTAGCATGGTGTCCTGTGAAACTGACCCATATGTTTCGGATCCTCATCATACAAATAAAGCACCGAGCCAGTTGTATATAAGCTGCAACTGGTCATTATCACTGCAGTGATAATTTTTGTGAATGTTATTCCTGGATTGTCTATAGCTATAATATAGAATGCTTGTGAATTTAGCTGATCCCCACAGTAGCTGTGCGGATGGTTGTTATAAATGCTGCAATTATTTTATGCGGACGAATAAACCACATTGTGATAGGCAGCGGAGAGAAATCGCCAATAATTTACTATAACCAGATGAAACTAGATGCAAACAACACAAAATATTATGAGACAACGAAGATACAGGTATGGTATCCTGCTCCGCCTTGTTATCCAGGCCTTAACCGTTGCTTCACCTCATACGTGCATTATTTTCCTTCAGTCTCCGCCACTTTTATTATTCTTACCACGTTGAGTACACCGCTTCCCGTCCGATCAGCGAAGTTAAGCAACGTTGGGTCTGGTTAGTACTTGGATGGGTGACCGCCTGGGAACACCAGATGCTGTTGGCATCCCTACGTGTCATGTGGGGTTGGTGGAGGATTAGTGCCCCTCCCTGTAAAAACAATTAACTCTAAGCCCTTGGCCACCCTGTCTGGGATACATGGCGTCTGGCAATGAATGAATGAATGAAACTTCCCGGTATCCTCGTACTGCGAGCCGTCATATTCCTTAAGCGGGTTTCTAGTCGCCCGGTCCTATAACCCCTACTGTATTACGTTATTCCTCACGTCATCACTTCCACACAACATTAGCACAAGACCGCTGAATCTGTTACTACCATTATTGGCACTGCCACTACTAATCCCCCTTTTCCCATTGTGTCAAATTGCCCTCACAATACTGCTACTGCTACTTCTACTACTACTTCACTATAAATCTGTATGATAATACATATGATTGTTTTTAGGTCTGTGTATCTGCTAACCATACTGTCCCTGTCCCACCGTCGACAACTCGTCACATACACAAGGCCTGTTGTTCACCTTTTACCGGTGAACATACGTGGCATTCATTAACAATAATAATTATAACAATGACAACACCAATATACCTATGCAGTATTCCGACTATTACATAAAAAAGCCTCAGACGCAAACGTGCCTATATTACGGAGCTCTAATATAATAACCACAGAATTGACCATAGACCTTTCTTATCATTACCACCGAACATTCCCTATAGCACCTCACCATGGTAATACAACCCATTGTAGTCCTTTGTGGGATCACTACAGCTGTCTGGGAAAAATAACATAGTGCATGATATGCCTTCAACCCACTAAAATACTCCTGTGACGTTTCACAGACTTCCATAAAATAGCCTAGGAGAAGTTAGCGGACAAACAAACAAACGACTGGACATAGACAGAGGCCGAATGTCTCGCATCGGTATTTGACAACCTGACAAAACTGTTACCATCCTGCTTTGCAGGTGTCATCATAGTTATAATAATAATAATGATAAAATAATAATAATAATAATCATCATAATAGTAATAGTAGTAGTAGTAGTAATAGTAGTAGTAGATGTAGTAGTAGTAATCACATGTTAATATGCATGATACAGAGGAGGACAAACACCATAATCTCCCTGATAAAACAGTGAAAACAGCTGTGACAAATGACACCAACCAGTGCCATAACATGCTGTAATGGTAGGGATATAGTAATACTAAATTAATGTTTGACAGCAACTCAACCTTCTGTCATGGCAAACAGATTCTGCGTTGCGTCGACACATGCTATTTCAGTATTTGTCCTCCTCTGTATCGTGCCTAATAACATGTGATTATTATTATTATTATTATTATTATTATTATTATTATTATGGTAGGTGGGGGCGCCCATCATCCATTCACTCAATGTAGAGGTGCCAAATAATCTATAGACTGAGTGACAAGCCAAATGGTTTCCTGTACCCAGGAAACCATTTACAACGCTGGGTGGTAACCATATAACAGGGGATTCTGGCAGGGTTAAATGTCCCCCAGATTCCCCTATCCAAAATCACTTAATCATGGCAGTCGTTTCAGAGAGCCTCGGAGGGCCCAATACCTGCCCAGGGCCCCACCCAAATGGGCAGACTCGCGTGGCCATGTGGAATGTGAGAGGTGTGAATGAGGAGAGCAAGAAGGTGAAAGTGGTGAATGTGTTTAAGAGTGCGAGATATGCCGTGATGGCATTGTGTGAAACGAAGATGAAAGGGTGCGAAGTGGAGGAGTGGGAGGGTGTGAAATGTGTAAGATCGGGAATGAATGGGCGAGGAAGATGCAAGGAAGGAGTTGCTTTGTTGATGAATGAGGTGTGGCAGAGTGGAATGAGGGACTACAAATGTGTCAGCTCGAGGTGTATGTATGTCAAGTTCAAGTTTGAGAAGGTGAAAGTGGCAGTGATTGTAGCGTATGGACCGTGTGAGGACAGGAGTGAGAGAGAGAAAGACAGGTTTTGGGATGAGCTGGGTGAAGTAGTGGGAGAAATGCCCAGGAGCTATAAAGTGATTGTGATGGGGGATATGAACGGAAGAGTAGGTACTGGTCCTGAGGATGACATAATGGGTTGCTATGGAGTACCAGGAGAAAAAGAAAATGGGAAGAGACTGAAAGATATGTGTCAGGAGAGGAGGTTGTGCATTTGTAACTCGTATTTCAAACACAGCGATGCACATAATTATACATGGTATAGAGGGAACGGGGATCGTGTTGAAAGAAGCCTGATTGATTAGGTGCTCGTAGAGAGGCCGATGATGGGAATGGTTGCTGATACGAGGGCTGTGAGAGGACAATGTGGAGGTCTGTCAGATCATATGATTGTGGTATGCAAGATCAAGCTGAGAGGAGTGAGGTGGATCAGGAGAGAAAGGAGCAGTCACGGAGAAAGACTGAAAGTTGAGAAGCTGAAGATCAAAGAAATGACAGATACATGACCAAAGTAGAGGACGAGTTAGAATTACTGAATTGGAATAAAATGGATTAGGACAGACTGGGATTGCTTACTTAGGAATGCTAAAGCGGTGGGTGATGTGGCAAGAGTAACAACAAAGAAGAAAGGTACGGCATGGTGGGATGAGGAGGTAAAGAGAGCGGTGGAGGAAAAGAGGAAGAAGTGGCTAAAGTGGTTATAGGATAGGGGTTCAGTTGAAATAAGAACTGAATATATTGAGAGCAAGAAGCACGTAAAGAGACTAGTGAAGAGGAAAAAGAAGGAGGTAAATGAGGATCTGGGAAGAAAAATGAATGCAAACTACTCTGTAAATAGAAAGTTATTCTGGAAAGAGGTACGGAAATGTAGAAGTGAAAATGGAAGGAAATGGGATGGTGTGAAGGATGCAGGTGGTAGATTATTAACCCATGGAGATTGAAGTAAGGACCAGATGGAAAGAATATTTTGAAAGCCTGATGGATGGGGATAGAGAGAGCAGAGCAGCTGTAAACATGATTGGTTTTGGGGGTGTGCAGAGAAGGAATGCAGTGCCAGGAGACGTGACACTCGCACAGGTGAAGAGTGCTGTGAAGCGGCTGAAAA
>NC_136957.1:10959171-11064171 GCF_032717465.1 Coenobita brevimanus | reverse complement strand
CTATTGCACCAGTTCCTGGATATCATACAGTTATGAAACTGTCATGAATATTGCGTTCTACTGGTATCAGACTTCTCCTCATAAACATTAGAATGTACCCGTGTAAGGTCAAAAACAGTTCCCCTATGCCACCACTGAACAACATTTTCTCATCTACTTTGCTAATCATGGTACTTTTTTTTTTTTTTTCATGAAAACTGCCTTTCAGTGGTATCTTGCAATTTCCAAAATGCTGTCTCTCTCTCTCTCTCTCTCTCTACTATATATATATATATATATATATATATATATATATATATATTGTGTGTGTGTGTGTGTGTGTGTGTGTGTGTGTGTGTGTACACACAAAATAAAAAAGCGTTTGTTTTATTCGACAGCCTTCCTCCTGACTTGTTATATTGTTTCCATAGTTCATTATCCAAAAATTTTCCAGTTCTCATCTTTCAACATTTCCACAGTTTTTACTTTCTTAAAGTTTATTCCCTCTTTCCTATCCCTTACTCCTAATCGCTTGTGTATTACCCCTGGGGTTGGAACTAGGGGAAAAAAAAAGGACTATCATAATATAAAAAAATGTTTTCCTACGGCTTTATCTAGGCTACGTTAGCCAACCCTATTAAACACCCTGGTCCTACTGCACTTTGCCTGAAAAAAGGTAATATAGGAATGGCTGCAGTTATTACGAGCGAGGAAGCACTGAGTTGTTTACGTTCAGCGGCAAAATGAGCTGCCCGACACGATCCGGCCTGGCCTGACACGACAGTGCCCGACTGTGATGGTATTCAGTGGCTTATAATTTTTCTACTATGTGAGATAGAGAAGACATTCTTCCAGCATGTATTAGAAACATTCAATAAATTTTGTTTTTAGCTATTTATTTCCTCATGACACCAGAGGAACCCTTTTGAATCCCGGCTTTCCAAGGGAATGTGCCGAGATCTTCAGTTGACATGCTCCACTATGAAATCGATTTAAAGCACTATAAAAATGACACATTCCAGGTATGAGGTGTTTTTCACTTTCATATGTTGATTGCAAGCGCGTGCGCGAGTGCAGGTGTGTGTGTGTGTGTACATGCTTGTGAGAGAGGGGAAACGTGAGAAAGTAAATATTTTATCTCAATTACTCTTCTGTTATTGTTCAACTACCTCACCAGATATATATATATATATATATATATATATATATATATATATATATTTATATATATATATATATATATATATATATATTTATATATATATACTGTATATATATATATATATATATATATATCTATATATATATATATATATATATTTTTATATATATATACTGTATTATATATATATATATATATATATATATATATATATATATATATATATATATATATATATAGATAGATAGATAGATAGATAGATAGATAGATATATAGATATAGATAGATAGATAGATAGATAGATGGATATATATATATATATATATATATATATATATATATATATATATATATATATATACACATATCTATCTATCTATCTATCTATATATATATATATATATATAGAGAGAGAGAGAGAGAGAGAGAGAGAGAGAGAGAGAGAGAGAGAGAGAGAGAGCCAGACGCCTTAATCCCGTAAAGGGTGACCACAAACAAATAGCCTCCACGTCGCCCTGTCCCCCGCCATTTCACTGCCTTGCTCCCAGCTCACATCCTCCTCTCTCATATACCTCTTCACTCCAACCCTCCATCTCATCTTTGGCCTCCCCCTCCCTCTCCCCCCCTCCACCTCACTCATACACTCTCCTAGTCAGTTTCTTCTCTCTCCATCCTCTCCACATGGCCAAACCACCTCAGTGTGTTTCTCCTAATACTTTCCAGCACATCCACATCCACACCACAACGTTCGTTCACTTCCTCATTTGTCAGTCTGTTTCTCCATGTAACTTCTCATGCTGCTCTCAAATAACTCATTCCCATTGCACTCACTCTTGACCTGCGTCCCTCCAACAAGGTCCAAATTTCGCACCGTGCGTTAGAGTTGGTATCACAATACTATCATGCAACGACTTTTTTACTTCCATGCTCACTTTCCTATCTGTCACTGTTTTCAAAGAACCATCAACCTTTCTTCTTTGTTGTACCCTTTCAAGCACTTCATCCTCTAAACTTCCATCCTTATTCATGACACTACCCTAGTACTTAAACGCTCTCATTTTCCATTTCCTCATCATCCAGCCTCACAGTACATCCAGTGATTTCATTTCCCTGGAAGACCTCAACTTTACTCTTCCCTAAATTCACCGTTAGATTCCGTTTCTGACACACCCTCACAGACTCAGTCACGAAGACCTACAGTTCCCCTCTCTCTTAATTTCCTAATACAGTATCATCTGTAAACAGCAGAACAGGAAGTTTCCAAATGTTGCCCTCTCTCATAAGGGCTGCTTCAAGATCCACTGCCCTACCTTGTATCTCATTTTATAACTCCATCCATATACAGACTGAACACCCATGAAGACATGACATATCCCTCTCCCATCGACAGAAGAATTCATTCACTTCACTATCCACACGCACTGCAGCCTTACCTCCCTCATACTTACTCTTCATGGCTTTTAAGACCTTCCTATTTTCTCCATATGTTCTTAATATTTTCCGCAACCCTTGCCTATCCACTCGGTCATATGCTTTCTCCAAATCCAGGAAGACCACATACAACTTCGTTCCCGTCTCTAGAAACTTTTTCACTAAAAACCTTAGGATAAATACCTGACCTATGCAACCTATTCTCTTTCTAAAACCTCCCAGTTTTTCTCCAATTACAGTAATTCCTCTGTTGTTTCCCTAACTTTGTAAATAAGTATTCTACCATATACTTCTTCTATTACACTTAGACGACAAGTGCCCCTTTGATTACCACACACTTCTCTATCCCCTTTTCCTTTGTACAGGGAAATAATTATATCTGACTTCCTTTTCTCCGGGACTCTACCTTTCTCCCAGGCCAACTACACATCTTCCATATCCTTTCTACTACTATCTCCCCCGTGCTTCAGCATTTCATCACATACTCCATTAATTTCTGGGGTTTTCCCCATACTTTCACTTCTTCCATCCTACTGATCTCTTCCTCCCTTATCATTTTCCTCCTTCTCCCAGCCACTTGCTGTATACTCACATTAATTTCATTCCCTATGTTTAACAATTCCTTAAAGTGTTGTCTCCATCTGCTCACTTTTTCTCCCTGCTCCACTAGCAATCTAACTTTTTATTTTTCACTCCCCTACTACCTTCACTCTGTACCTACTTCAGAACATTTTTTTACATTTCCTCCACTTTACACTCAAATTCCTTTCAAATTTCTCATCCAGTCTTTACTTAGTCTCTGTTACTAATTTTATCACCTCTCTCTTGCTCTCTACATCCAACTCTATTCCGTCACTCGTCTTTCTCCATGACTCTGCATTCCGTCCACTCACTATATGTTTTCTTTTGTGCCAACTTGTCTCGCCTCTTCAGTTCAGAATGCTGTTCCTTGCACCCCCTTTCATCTCCTCTTCTCCCCACACACCACCTCACATGCCACAGATTAACTGCACACATCTCCCACCTCTCCTATCTGCTCCATATCATATTTACACAATTGTTCCTCCACTTCTCTTTTATATTCTGCTTTTTTTCATCCTCTTGCAACCTTTCTACCCTCCTTGTATGGACTACTTCTTCCTGCCCTTCTCTTCTATTCATCCATTGCATTTATACCATGATTGTCACCACCACCAAATGATGGTCAGATATTCTACACCTGATGGTCAGAAATTCCACACCCCCAAACTCTATATGCTCTCTCATCCAGCACATACAATAACTTCTCATTCTCTCATCAGCACACACACGTAATTAATCATTGCCTTCTGTACATTCAGTTCACCACCCACCCTTCTCATCACTCGCCATATAGCTATACCTGAGGATCATTTTGTGCTTAGTAGGTATTGACTATGAGCAACCCCCTCTTTCCACAAATGTCCACTAGTGCACTGCCATTCTCATCCACTTTTGTAGGAACTCCCCACTCACCAGCTACTCCATCCGCCTTCACATTCCCTACTTTTCCATCCACTCATAGCTCCTAACAAAAACACTTTCATACCTCTCAAGCTTTTCCATGCACGCTTCCTCATTTGCCCAGAACTCTTTTTCACTCTCCTCACATGGTCTTCTGTTGGTGCATGTACACACCAGCGCCCTAGCTTGTATTCCTGTTTTTAGTCTTACCCACACACTCATTGAACCAACTTATAGATAGATAGATATAGATAGATAGATAGATAGATAGATATAGATATAGACAGATAGATAGATAGATACAGATATAGACAGATAGATAGATAGATATAGATATAGACAGATAGATAGATTTACTAATTTATACTGTAAATACCACACAGAAAAAAGTGTCGGCTGCTCGAAGTTATACAGTTTCTGTGCAGCATATTTTTTTCGCTTCTGTTCTATGCTAACAATTTCCAAAAGTTATAATGTTGTTTTGAGTGGATGTGCACTGGTTTAAGCACACACCACCACTACCACACTACCACCAAAACCACCAGCTCGAAAACAACAGCTGATTACGGGCGAGCGAGTACAGCGAGTGAAGCGATGTTTATTCAACGTTCAGCTGAGAAATGTGCGGCCCTTCATGACTCGGCCCTGCCCGGCCTGACATGACATGGCCCGACCGCGATGGTTTTCAAAGGTTAATAACTTTTCCATCATGTAAGATAGAGAAAAGATTCTTTCAGCAGGTAGTAGATACATTCAGTAAATTTAATTTTTAGCTAGATATTTACTCATGAAACCAAAGAAACCCCCTGGAATCTCAGCTTTCCAAGGAAATGTACCGAGGGCTTCAGTTCATTGCTCTTCTATGAAATTGAATTAAAAGATTTCCTGAAGTAACACCATGTTTTCTGGCATGAATTCTATCAACTAAATATCTGATATTACACTTATGATTTACATGAAGATTTTTTTTCCACGTTTAAAGGGTGGAATCAGCAAGGGTAATCGGCCCATTTCTTGGTTTTATCGTTCGATCAATAGCTAAACGTTTACCAACGTAGTTCGCTGACACGGCAAGTAGAGAGCATAGAAGTGAACATTGCATGTGTGATAAGAGCTACGGCGCCTTGCACATCCGGAGAGAAAACGTGAAAGAGAGAAAACGTGATGAAGTAAATGTTTTAGCTCAGTTACTTTTCTGTTACTGTTCAACCACCTCACCGGAAATGCTGAAAGTTTACACCGAAATGAAATTATGATGATAGATGTATGTACAAATGCTCGCTCTCTCGTTAAGCACTCACAAAGCGCACTTTACAGGTAAATACTGCTACAGCCAGGCCATTAAAACTGTCACAACTAGCAATTAAACCAATCCGTTACTGTAACACCAGCCATAGACACTGATGCATCGTACCAGGTCACTCTCCTTGCTGTTTTTGTAACAGCTTTTATGTTGTCATTGCCATTGATCCTGGATTTGATAATGTTGTTGGTGTTTATGTTGTGTTTGGTGTTGCTGTTAATGTTTTTATTATTTATATTTTAACTGTTGTTATTGTTGTCATGACCCAAAGTCACTGCCGATATCTGCTCCCATCAGCCGGCATTACCAGAGATCTCATGAAGAAGTTATATATATGTGTGTGTGTGTGTGTGTGTGTGTGTGTGTGTGTGTGTGTGTGTGTGTGTGTGTGTGCTAATCAGTGATTTATATTAACTCATTTATATGCGATTCTCATAAAAAAAATAAACTATTCCCCCAAGCGCGTTAGACAATATAGCACTTCCAACCACGTAAACCTGCAAAGCCATGGCTGCCTCTGCCAGGACAGTATGAGAATGAGGTGGTTAGGCGAAGGAGACAAAGTCAGAGAACAAGATTAAGAGACAAGGTGCCATTAAAGGAAGGGTGGTGTTTTGTAAAAAGAGGAGTCATCACTGAACAGTAACAGTAAAGCCTGGGGATCCGTTTCTAGAGATCATATCTCTGTTTACTCGTAAATGTTTTAACTACTCAGTATTTTTTTTTTAATTGTACTACCACCTGGTGATCTTAGTTAATATAAGAAGGATCTCCAGTAATGTAGGCGTTAATGAAGGTTATATCCACTCTTCTTTCAATTTGAAAAATCTCCTAGAACCTGAATAGAATAAAACTATAGAGGAGATAAATACAGAAGATACACAGAATACTGAAGTTGTCATAGTGAAGGGAATAATTACTACCACGATTATAACTATCAACTAAGACGATATTATAGGCAACAACATTTAATACGTTTAGAAACATAATTATATCAGATTTTTTTTTCTTACACATTTGCATGCATCGGCTTTGGTCATTTAAAAGCTGCTCTTCATGCTGTTCGATCTCTAGCAGGCTCTCGTTTTAGTCCTTTATCCCTCAGGTCACACTCAATGACCTCATTCCAAGTCTTTCAGATTCACATCCATTACCATGCCTACAACAACTAACATAACCAAAATCATCACAACAGTCAACATCAAAACCATCGTTCCCAACACAGTTCAAACTAACATACATATCATCATCACTACCACAACCACTACCACCTCCACTACAATCCAGAGCAACGGCCACAACCTCTTACACAACTACCACAATTCACCAAAATTCCCACCCTCACTACAGTCAACAAAATACTATACTATTAAGACTTCTACACCCACCACAACCAACAACATACTGTACTAATATGAATTGTATACCCACCATACAGCCAACAATATAGTGTACTATTAAGACTTCTACTCCCACCACAATCAGTAACACCTTGAACAAAATCCTTTAAAACTACACGAAAATTACCACAACCATTTTAGTCAACAAGGGACCATTAAACCTCACTCTGTCACCTTCACCACAACCACCACAACCAAAATCAACACGCTGTTATTATGAATCCATCTACCACCACACCTACAACCACAACTACCATTCCCATCACATCACAGTCACAATCGTAACATGAAAACTTTCATAATCACCTCCACCACAATCCAACAAAGCCACAACAACCATTACAACCTCTACTGCAACAACCACCACACCACACCACAGCCCCTAAGCTCGACCTCAGTAAAGGAGATTTATGCCTCTATTGTATGGTACCCGATTCACTTTAAACAGCCTTCTCAAGTCGCGCGGAGTCTTCAAAATCTGATTTCATTCTTTTAATATACTGTGGGAGGTATTGTTGTGTGTGTGTGTGTGTGTGTGTGTGTGTGTGTGTGTGTGTGTGTGTGTGTGTGAGAGAGAGAGAGAGAGAGAGAGAGAGAGGGAGAGCAATGGAAGGTCTTACAATTTTCCTCAGTAGAGGGGAAGATGGAGTAGTGTCGACCATACATTCACCCTATTTCCACTCGAGGAGATGTCAGATTTCTCTTAGCGTTCACGAAAGGAGGTGCGTTAATCAGTATTCGTCTTGTACCTCCGCCCTTTGTCCCTCTCAGCCTGCTAGCATACTCGTCTCCAGTGTACTAAAACTAGCACCATATCACGTAAATGTAATTACACCTCTGCCTGTGCCTAACTGCCATTTAACATTATTAAAGTACCCCTTCTCAATTAACTAATAGAAACAGTCTGGTCGTCCCAAAGGTGACTCCAGACTGACTGTTTATGTCTTCCCCTGTGCATAAGTGTAAGGTGCTGGAAATTAGTTCTAAGGAATTACAGCTAGTAATGAAGTGCCGTGATAAAAATGAGGGAGTTTTAAATTGTGGATGGTCGTTAGGAACTGCACTGTGTTTTCGTTTGAGGTGTGAAAAATTGATGAATGAGAATCTCACGAATTTGCACCTTGCAAACAAGTTGTTATAATTTCCCCAATGAACCTATCATTATCCACCCTTAATCTTTGTTCCCTAAATTCTCAAGAATAATTAACTGTTTGTTTAGTGAAGCTTGATTATTGAAATAATTATTGTTAATGAGACAACTCTATTAATACAACTCTGGAGTTGGTTTCATTATACACAGAGCTGGCCCCATCTTATCCCTATATGAGCTATGCATCCCAACTGGAACATGTAAGTATTTTTAAGAACTGACGAAAAGAGATGACCCCCCCCCCCCGGCCACCACAAATTGGCCCCCAAACAGGAACGACAAGATGCGGATAAGTGTAAGTTTGTGTGAAAGACACAGGATGAGGGTGATATTACACGTGTTATTGCAGATTATAATTTTGTTGCATTCTTAACCCATATTTCGTGCTGCACAGTACTTGATTATCATTTGTTATTATATTTACCTGACTGACCACCCTAGCTAAACCGGCCAAAAAAAAAAAAAAAAAAAAAAAAGGCCAGTGATTATACAATTCTATCTTGCTTGGTGGAACTGACTGGTGTGTGATACAGAATTAGTTTACGCTCAGAAAAGAAAGTGGGTGACAGCTGTGGCCAGGGAAGACGGATAAGGGGGCCGTATATATCCAAACTCAAGATGTCGACAAGAGAGGCTCTTTTGCGCACGCGGAGCTGGTGGGACTTGCGAACAGGAGGTGTTTGACTACATATGCCACGCGCAGGAAGACCTTGGTGAGCATGAGCAAGAGCGTACTGCTGAGGTGGAGCAGCTTACACATGAAAGACAACGTGAACATGAAACAGATATAATGAAGAAGCAATAGAATCACAAACTTGACATGCAGAGCCTGAAGGCAGATAAGAAAAAAGGGTCACTACAGGAGCAAAGTAGATCATCAGTGACAGCTGAAACAATTAGACTCATAGACGAGTACACTAAACGTAAAAAACTCAAGTATACTTTGGATCAGTCAGTCGTGGCATAGACTGGACGGTTTGAGAACCACGATACATTTCTGAATCTCGATGATGCATCCAAGAAGTTTGAGTTATGATTCTCTCTCTCTCTCTCTCTCTCTCTTTCTCTCTTTCTCTCTCTCTCTCTCTCTGAATTTTCTAATCCTATATAATATCACCAACCCTTCTTTCCCTTCAGCTTCAATCCTGCTTCCTTCCTTCAAAACATCTCTCATTCATTCCCTCGTTCCCTCCACCTTCCCGTCTTCTCTCCTTTCTCCCTCCTCATCCTTTAATCTGTAGTCTCATATCATTCCACTCGTCACTCTCTGTCTCTCGAACTCACTTTTCCCTGACCCTTTCTCTTCCTCCTGTCTCCCTTTCTTCCCTCCTTCCCCCCTTCATTGTTCCTTCATCCTTAATTTCTTTTGTCATATATTATTACTCCATCCACCTTCTTTCCTCCCTTCTGTATTCCCCCACCGTGATTCTTAATCTTGCTCTTGGCTGAAGTAAAGGTCCATAATATACTTCTTCGTATATACCTGAGGTGATAACTCTATGTAATGTATAACCTAGCAGTATTACCATTGCACAATTATATGCGTACGTCTGTTGTACATGCACGTCTTACAAAGTGTTATACAACAACCACTGCATTTATTCAAAATATGTATACAACTTGTTTAAAATGTAATATTACTGAATAATCACTATTTACTATGTTATATGTATACATTATTCATACAATTATGTTACTTTTACAATATTATGTATTTCACTTAATTAGCTTATAAGTTCATTATAATGTGTATATAATGTGTATTAATATATTATGACTATTAAATGTCGATGGTACGCCATTTTTGCGCGGCCGAGCAGTGTGGTAGGACTCCATATTATAATTGCAATTCATAATAAATAGATAGATAAATAGATAGATAGAGAGACAGATAGAAGCAGGGAGTCAGATGACGAGAAGGTATTGTGTCTGCAAGTTACACTGAGGAAAGCTGACGACAGCGGCCAGTAAGGAGATGATGCAGTTAGCTGTCAGCAGTCCTCTCGTGAACAAAGACCTAGTAACCATACACACACATATACACACATACTCACACACAGGCTTCTTAAACTTTCCATCCACGAGGAACACACGTGACACACCCCTGCTACACCAGAATTTAGGAAAGAGAGCTCAGACGAAGGTTAGCGACAGAACAGGCAGGAGGAGAAGGAGACAGGCCTCAGAGGAGACAGGTCACGGGGAGAAGGGCTTGGCAATTTGAGAGAGAGAGACAGATAGCGAGACAGGGAGGTAGCTACCCGGGACTTATACTTCGTTCTGTGTGAGAGACTTGTTAATATTTCCAAGACAAATAAGAATAGTCCCATACTATTCTTTACCTCTCCTGTCACTACATGACAAATGGGAAGCTACTACAAGATATAAAAACCGCTCGACCACAAGTCTAAATTATATATATAACTCAACTACAACTCAAACACAAAAGAACCACAAAGTATTTTTATGACACAAAGTCATTTATGACAGGGAGGAATATAGACAGGGAGGTGGTATACGCAACCTCCACGTCTTCGTTCTATTAACTAGCTCTGCAGCTTATTTCTCGGCCTGCCTCCACCCTAAAATTCTGCAGGCACGGCCTCTGCTATTAATACAGTGAGTTATGTAGGTAGCACATTCAGTCACATACCTTACTCAGTCTTTATACCTAATATCTATCAGTGTCAGAATAGAATATGGTACACTGCTCGCCCGTGTCCTATGTGGCTCCATTTTCATGACAAATATTAGAAAACTATAACTAACCAAAGGCACGAATTAACTGAAGTCACCACATTCAGATACAAAAGGTACTCATTCTGTATACCTATTATCTATGAATATACAGTATGTCACAATAGCACATGCTACATTCCGTCCCCTCCCTATTGCCTTTCTTTTTTCCCCTCCTTCCCTCCCCGCCCTCTCTCTCCTTTCCCTCTTCCTCTTACTCCTTCCTCCCTTCTCCTTTCATTTGCTTTCTCCTTCCTTCCCTCCTTCTCTCTTCTTTAGATTATTTAATAAAAGTATTCCACTCTCTTTTCCTCCCTCCAATTCCCTCTCCTATTCTCCCCAGATCTATCCATCTTCTCCGTAACCAACTCGTGTCATTCCCTCACAGGTAGTCTTCTCCCATTTTTACCTTCCTTCACTGTGTTACGTCTTTTGACTTGTAATAATGCCTCCCATACCCTGTGATGTCTCTCTTCACATCCTTTTTCTATCTGCTTTTTTTCCCCCTCCAATTCTTCCCTTGTAATCTCTCTCTCTCTCTCTCTCTCTCTCTCTCTCTCTCTCCAACTCAGAGCACAAGGATCGTAATTCTCGGGCAACCTGGAACCAAGATTTACACGATTAAATAATTAAAAAAAAAAAAAGGTCATCTCGTTACACAGGTTTGTTTTTACAAGAATACAGAGTGACGCTGGAAGAATCTGCGCTCTCCTATGTTGACCTCCATGAATACTTTACTAAATCGTTTCGTTGTACTTCCTGTAAAATCGCCTGGAAGCTGCAGCAATACTGATTGAAGGATGTAATCGTACTAAAGGCTTTCATAGATACTGTTTAACCTTTTCATAATTTAAAGTCACCTGTGAGGTAAAGGAAAATGGTCTTGAGGAGCCAATAAAAGAAAGACGTCATCGTTATGAAATTGTTGTTGAAGCAAATTATTTCTTATACTTTAGGGAAAGAGGCCATCTCTGAGCTGCATAGCCTATAATTACCCCGTATTGGTAAGAAAATAAAATAACGCCATCATATTGATATAACTAACAACACTGATGGAAGAAGCACTGTTCTATATGTTGTAAGATTCTCTCTCTCTCTCTCTCTCTCTCTCTCTCTCTCTCTCTCTCTGAGTAGTAGGTATCCAAAACGTTATGATGACAGCAGACCCAGAGTACCTGGTTCCAACAAAGACAACTTTTTGATATTGGCTAAAGAGAAACGTATATGTTAAATATATGGTTAAGTCAACAGTGCACACATTTTAAAGTTGTCACGTCATCGTCGTCTTCATTTGCTTCTGAGTATGATAATAATGATTTGCTGGTGCATTATTATTTGACTCCTTATACCTACAACTTTAGTATACAGGGTTCATTTAGATAACTGAAATTTGCTTTACAAATTTACGGTACTTTTAATGAAAACTAATCTCATTATTAGGAACTTATTCAAACTACGGTAGTCTAGATAGATTTCCTCTTTCAGCCGGTCTGCTGAATTTCTGCAGGCTTGATTGTTACTTAGGCATCTTTCCAACAAGTAGAAGGAACTTAAAACTGATGGCACTGGCCTTGGTTTTTCCTCCCTTGCAGTTCTTGATTGCCCAGTGCGGCAACTTAACTGAATTAGATAAGGTGGTCACACGGAGGCCTACTGACTAAGGGAAGTTGCCTAGAGGAATATGTATCCATAAGGTCCAGTATGACACAACACACACACACACACACACACACACACACACACACATTTCCTCCCCAGCCTGATTTCATTCATGATATTATGTATACACCGATGAACGTATATTTCAAAAGCTACAGTAAACTTTGAAGAAGTTTTCAAAATGACCAAATCTAGCAGATTTTGGCTGTGTATTCCAGTTATTGATTAGATGCAATATTTTCTGGTTATATGTAACCAACAACGACTAAGCCTAACCGAAAAAAGGCCAATCTGGCAACACTGGAAGAGAAAGAGTAAGGGTATCAGGCAGATAGAACACAAAAGGCGAGCTGAAATTCGAACTTTGCTGGAATTAGACGGCACAGGCTAATAATCTGAACTGGTAGGCCTTAGAGGAAAGTGCTGGAATACACCTTCGAGTTTACTGTCTGAGGCTGTTTTTACCTCGCACGGACTGAGTCCGGCGAGTTTGTTTGTTTGTTTTTTGGTCGAGTTTCTTTGTTTCTTTATTTTTTGCACCATTACAGAACAACGGCTGAATGAAATTACATGAGACTTCCAGGACAAACGGGCACTGGTCCCAAAAGAAAATGATCAAATTTTGGATGTAATCGCGTGAACCTGAAAGGTAAAAATCAATTTCCTAGATTTTCAGAGGATCATAACTCGACACCGATTGAAGATAGAGATATTTACTATTATCAGCATACAGTAGCTCCCATATGGTCTTGCATTTGGCACCAAGACCTTTGACCTTAAGTGACATTGAAAGGTCAAACTTAGGGTCATGGATATTCAGGGGGCTATAACTCGAACCTGGTTAAAGATTGAGATGCTGCCATCGATATATAGAAAGACTCATATGGACTTTCATCTGGCACCATGACCGTTGACCTTGAGTGACCTTGAAAGGTCAAACGCAAGATCACGGATTTTCAGAGGGCTATAAGTTGAAAACGGCTGATGGGAGAGGTTTGTTGTGCCTGGCACCACTTGTTTATTATTATGGTTAAGGTACCGTGCATATTTACAGCTGACATGAGGTAATGATTCTGTTAGATGTATGTTGAGTGCAGAAGGAGAGAGGGAGAGTTAATGACTAAAAGACTGAAATAAGAATACGGGCAGATGGTTAACCCATTGGATCCGATTATTACCTCAGCCAAGGAGGTTATGTTTTACCCAGCGTTGGTTTGCTTGTTTGTTTGACTGTCTGTTAGTATGATTAATTAAAAAGAACGGATATTGATGGATTTTGTGGAAGCGTGGGCCATGGACGAAGAAAGAAATGATTATATTTTGGACTGGATCCGGATCCGGAGTACCCCGCACAATATCTCCAAAAATTCTCAATGACTTTCAATGAAATTTTATGGAAAGGTTGGCCATGGACCAAGAAAGAGCTGATTAAATTTTGGGGTGGATCCGGATCCTATATCCACGGATCCGGATCCGGGATTACTCAAAAAGCTATGAACGGATTATGATGAAATTTTGAGGAAGGGTGGGCCACGGGCCAAGGAAGACATGATTATATTTTGGGCCGGATCCGCATCCGGATCTGGAGTATCTCGCACAGAATTTCCAAAAGTTCTCCATGAATTTCAAGGAAAATGTAACAAAGGTGCGCCATATTCCAAGAAAAAATGATTAAATTTGGGGACAGATCCGGATCTTACATCCAAGGATCCGGATCCGGGATTACTCAAAAAGTTATTGACGGATTTTGATGAAATTTTGTGGAAGGGTGGACCATTCGCCAAAGACGAAATATTTAATTTATGCTGCGGATCCGGATCCGGATTCAGAGTATTCAGCTCATTATCTCCAAAAGTTTTCAGTGAATTGCAATGAAATTTTGTGGATAGGTGGGCCATGGACCAAGAAATAATTATTAAATTTGGGGACGGATCTGGATCCGGGTCCTATATCCACGGATATGGATCCGGGTGCTTTATGGTATTGGCCGAGGTATGTGCTCTGAGCGCTTTCAAGTTCTGTTTTGCCCTTGTTCTTTTGTCGATTCCATTCAGCTTAGGGAGATCTGAAACCGGAGGGGTTATATCTAACCTTCATTAACTTCCGTGCGAGACATCTCCCCTAAACTGAATAAAATTGTCTAGTTGTAGGATGAATATAGAAAGCATGTCGTCGAATCGAAGGGTTAACAGGCCGAGAGAGAGAGAGAGAGAGAGAGAGAGAGAGAGAGAGAGAGAGAGAGAGAGAGAGAGAGAGAGTTGTATACTTGCATCATAAAGACAGATAAAGAGGTAGGAACAAGAGCGGATGATAGTGGATGAAAGGCTTAGATAGCTAGTCTGACTAACATGAGACTAAGCGGATAAAAAATAGTTACGAACACTTAGAGCCTGGAAACATCTGGTGAAAGAAACTTACTCAGTTTTTGCTCCCTGGAGGAGGGGAGGCAAAGAGACGAGAAGAGGAGATTATGGAAAGGAAGGTCGAAAAAAGAGTGGAAGAGGGAGTTATAGGGAAGTTCTGTTTTACTCATTAATTTATTTCATCTCTTCCTGTTTCCACTCAGACTTCACTTCCTTCCATCCTCCTATTTGCCTCTCATCTCTAAATTTCTGTCATTCCCCTTCCCTTTCTTCCCAAAAATTTCTTCAGCTTCCCTCGCCTACACCCTCTCATCTACTTTCCTTCCATTCCTCTTCCGTTTATTCGATCTCTCTCTCTCTCTCTCTCTCTCTCTCTCTCTCATCAAGGCTATCAAAATCACAGTAATTTATCCGCGTCACGTAACCAGAGCTGAGGGACGGGGGAGGGGCTGGGGGTAACCAACTGTCTCAATACAGCGTAATTATAGGTGTGTGTGTGTGTGTGTGTGTGTGTGTGTGTGTGTGTGTGTGTGTGTGTGTGTGTGTGTGCTTCAGTGAATAGCAATTGATTACACTACTCGACCAATTTCAACTTACTGTCTAGTTCAGACATAAGAATGGGTGATTTGGGTTAAATTGACTGTGCTGATTACAACTATGTTCTTCCTTTTCTTTTTTCTGTCATCCACAGATTTTCTTAAATTTAGCCTAGACATTTTTCCTCCAGTAGTCAGATATCAATTTGCTCCTATCGCCTGGTTATGGCGGGAATATATTTTTTTTTAATCGAAAAATATCAATTAACATGTAAAAATAATATGCAGAAACAGAATCAAGTGTATTATTCCACCGTTGTATGTAAATGTCGCTTTGAAAACAGGTACTCTTAGTACGGTTTTTAATTCTCCTTTTTTTTTTTTTTTAACTCATCTGTTTCTCGTGTCAGCATCCAATAATAGTCCGTCATCATACCGGCGCCAATTCTACCTTGGTATCGTCGTTCCATTACGCAATATCCTGCTGAATACGTTCACCTTGTTTGTCGCAAGCGTCACCCAAGGTTGTTGGGAAAAAACCGAAATATGAGTGAAGAAAATGGATTTTAAGGAACATGCTGCATCCAAGTTCATTGGACCCAGCTAGAAGCTCTTCAACGATTTCCACGTAATCTTCATTGCGATGGCTGCCCAGAAAACCAGCACAATTTTTTAAAAAAGACTTCCAAGCCCTAAGTTCGTCTCCCTTGAGCGTTGCATCAAACTGACTGTCTTTCATCAGGCTACGAATCTGTGGGCCAACGTAAATGCCTTCGTTCAATTTGGTGTTGCTAATCTTTGGAAAGACTTTCTTCAGATGTGTGAAATTTGCACCTGTCTTATCCAAGGCTTTGACGGAGGTTTTCATCAAGCCTAAGATAATGTGAAGAGGCTGAAGTATATCTTCCTCTTGGACGAGTGGTTAGTTCCATACTTTGTGTAAACCGACCTCTTAGGAACTTCGGGGAGGCCACTCACGCTGGATGTAGTGCTGCTGCACATCACAGCTGTCCCATAAACACAGGAAGCAACAGTATTTCGTGAAACCTCATTGTAGTCCAAGAGGCATGGCTACCACTTTCAGATTGCTGCAGATTTCCCATCAGAATTCGCCGTACTCAGTCAAAACGAGGAGTTTTTGCATCGATTCGTACATTTCCTTCATTTCAGGAGCTAAAACAGCTTGTATACTGGGCAACATGTTCCCATTGTGGAGAACAGCCTTCAGACCTGATTTGCTGAAGTCAATATAAAGTCGCCATTCGTCAGGATCATGAATTCTTCCCAAGGCTTTGAAGAGACCTGTGATATTGCTACATAGCTTACTCCTCCGTCTGACTTGAAAAAAAGTTCCACATTTTGTTGCCACTTCTTGAAACTCGTCACCTTTATGTCTTTATGCAACAAGTTCCATTCTTGCAATCTCTAAGCGAGTAGTTCTGATAGTTGTTTTGATAAGATTAGGTCACGTACAAGATTGTTAAGGTCACCTTGGGTGACTAGATGGGGTAATTTGCTAGGCAGCTGACATTCGAAGTCGGAATCAGGGGCAGCTGCTCCAGATGCCTTTCCATCTCCAAAGCCTCATCTGAAGTCTAGAATGCACATTTATTTGTTGGTGGCCTTGGAATGAGAAGGCCCTCTGTACGATCAACTGGTCTTTTTGGCAACGATAAATCTGGATAAACAATGCTGTTTTTGTTTTTGGAAGGAAATCACACAACTTTTGTTAAATGCAAATGTAGCAATCTGTTGTGTGGTCAGTAGGCTCTCTCCACACCATGGGAACTGCGAAAGGCATCCCTGTTTTCCTTACTGCTAGCCATTCGCGAAGAGGGTTGGAACAAGTCACGGGCAGATATGGGGCGCCCATTGTTTGGCTTGGCTGCCAGTCTTAATGCCAAAATAATGTTGATAAGCTGTCTTTACAAGGGACGTGATCTTCCCTTTCTGCTTCTTTGGAGTGAAAGTTCCACACATAAAATAGAAAGCATTAGAATCATTCACACATCCGCAAGGCATTGTCAACCCATAAATCTGAAATAAGGGATATATTAAGCATAATGAATTTACACAGACATACTTCAGATAGTGGATGATGACAACTGGCAATGTCTGCGCTGGATATTATACACTGCATATACATAAAGACATATAAAAAGCACGGGTAAAGTGGTGAAAAGAAGGACCACTGTATTGTAGCGATGCGTGTGACAGTAATGAGTTTAGAATAACTGTACGTGCTAGAACAAAATGAACATCGTATCTGAAATCAACACCACGTTATTGCCCTGGTATACCAATTTTTGTCTCTGAACTGAAATTCTTATCGAGTAGTGTTATCTGCTTTGATTATTAAGGCGGAAAGAAAAGCAAAGGAAAGGTTGGAGAGAGAGAGAGAGAGAGAGAGAGAGAGAGAGAGAGAGAGAGAGAGAGAGAGATGATCACGGGAATAAAATAATGTCATCATACTGACCGATGCTGTGCTTTTACTAGTGCTACCGGTGCTTCTGCTATTACTGCTGCTACCACTACTACTTCTACAACAACAAAAACAACAACAACAACTACTACTACTACTACTACTGCTACTACTACTACTACTACTACTACTGCTACTACTACTATTAGCAGATCAAAATTAATTGTCGTGATGAAACGGAAAAATCTAGTGAGGCAAAAAGTGGAAAAATGAAGTGTCACATCTGATCCCAGCTTCATTTATCTCTTTATACGAGGGTAAGTCAATTATTATCCGCTCTTTTCTTATACTTTGCATTTTTCTTATATTTTTATTTAGGCTGACTGCGCTGATTTCCGCTCGCACATGTGGGAGCGTACTGATTTTTGTGTGCACATGTGGGAGCGTGGTGTTTCTATCATTGCTGGAGCAAACGTTCGACCTTGATCAGTCAGTTCCTTTGATGCTGTTATAGAGTAAACATGGCCGATCAGCTCTCAATTTGCACGGAAGAAGAACAACAAGCAGTGATTCGCTTTTTATGGGCTGAAGGTGTACCCAGTTGCCGAAATCCATTGAAGGGTTTCAGCACACTACAGGGACAGTGTTTTACCTAGGCGAAGTGTATGCAAATGGTTTGAGATGTTCAAAAGCGGTTGCACAACCGCTGGGCACGACAAAGGAGTGGAAAACCCATCCACATCCACTACTGACGAGAACGTGGAGCAAATCGATACCACGATTCTGACGAACCGACAAGTGGCTATCAATGACTTGGCAAATCATATGCAAATTAGCTATAGTTCTGTATATGAAATCATCCATAACAGACTTGGCATTCATAAAGACTGTGCAAGATGGATCCCTATACAACTCACCGAGGATCACAAGCGCAGTCGTTTGAACATCTGTCAACGCTTATTGGACCGCAATGGTAACGAAGATGATGCTTTCTTGAAAACGATAGTCACTGAAAGTGAAATCTGGGTCCACCACTTCGAACCAGAGAGTAAACGCCAGAGTATGGAATGGAAACACCCGCAATCGTCAGACAAAAAAAAAAAAAAATCAAAACTCAACCTTCCGCAGGAAACGATATGCTTACAGTTTGGGGGGACTCACAAGGGCCAGTGCTGGAACATTATCTGGAGAGGGGCTCAACAATAACAGTGCACGTCACAGCGAGATGCTGCGGGACAAGCTGAAGCCTGCAGATCGAAACAAATGTCGAGGTCTGTTGTCAAAATTTTTTTTTTTTTTGCATGACTGTGTGCGCCCACATACTGCTGTCCACATTGTTCAAACGATTCAGGAACTGGGATTCAAGATATTGGTGCATCCTCCGTATAGTCCTGACCTTACTCCCTCAGATCACCATGTGTTTGATCCTCTCAAAGACTCCTTAAGAGGTTACCGATTTGCCACAGACCAAAATGTGAAAGAAGTGGTGCATACATGACTGAGAGACCAACCACTTTTTTTTTTTTTTTTTTTTTTAGGGCATACCCAAACTCTTGGAAAGCTGGACCAAGTGCATTGCAAAGCAAGGGGACTATGTTGAAAAATGATGTACTTGTAAGTTCTCTAATGTTGTTCTAATAAACAGTTATACGAAAAGTGTGGATAATCATTGACTCATCCTCGTACGTCTGATTCTCAGTCTAGGAGTCAGTTAACCAATAAAAGTCTGCCAGGCCTTAAAACAGTCAGGCCTTTGGGTTGTTAATTACTCAATCACGAAGTGTAACTCTGTTAGACATTCATCTTCGGTCATTCAATATATCAGTCAATGAATTGGCAAGGTAATTAAATAGTATTAAAATTATCTTGGATGTCAGTAAATAGTCACATGATAATTTCCTTAGTAAGTCAGCCGAACATTCACCTCAGTAAACTCAGATTTGCTTGTCGATCCATGATACACTCAGTAACTTTGCAGGCCATCGTATCACTTAGTCAGCAATATGAGCAGTCAGTTAGTTCATTATTAGGTTTGGTCACTTACATCTATCTATCTATCTATTGCCAGACGCCATAATCCCGTAAGGGGTGGCCATTTGACTTTGAGTTATTTGTTTTACGGGGAAGGGCACTAACCCTCCACCAACCCACTTGTTGTCACGTAGGGAGCACGTATGGTTTGGTTATATGATTACCACCCAGCATTGTAAATGGTTTCTTGGCTTACAGAAAACCATTTGGCTTGTCACTCAATGTAAAGCCACCCGTAAAGGAAAGAAAACCAATAAGAAGTGACAGGAAAGATGGGAGAAATAGGAAGAGAGGAGGGCAGGCACAGAAAAAGAATGATAAAGGCTAAGGAAGAAGTAGGCAGCACTACACCAATAATTTAGTAAATCAGAAGCACAGTCTTTAATTCGGCTAGTCAGTCCATTAGTCAGCTGGTGACTTAATAGATCACTTGGTCTCTCATTTAGCCAGACAGCTAATTCGGTTAGTCAGTTACAGTCCATTTTATCTGAACCTTTCAACTGAAGCCTGCATGTGTTTCAGTCCTTGCTGCTGACTGACTCTCAATACACGGAAAATTCGGGGAACTGAAATCTTGTCATGTTTTCATTCCCAACCTTATGCCCTTTAGCTACACGTATTATTTTAACAGGTGCGTGTTTACCCCACATGTTGACCCTTACTAGGATAGAAATAAGAAATATGAGAAAAACAGTAGTATAATGGATATCTGAGACGGACTCACAAAAATTTATGTTCCCGTTCTGATCAGCCCGCTCAAACCCAGGCTCCCATGTACGTGACGTCATCATGCTGAACAAAGATGCCACAGTTTATAGACTGCTTATCAAAAACGTTTTCCTAGTGTTTTTATGCGCAACATATTGTGATGAAAGCAAAGCAAAGCAGCATAACATCCAAACATTTTAGCCAAAAAAAAAAAAAAAATACTGTGCGAGTAATACTGTGCAACAGCCCTAACTGCTACACCGAATATCTAATATTATTCAAATTGGCATCGATGGCCGGAAGTATATATTATGTCTATAGCTTCATTTACCATTGTAATGTAGCATCAATATAGCAATTATGCCCTATGTATAGTTTGTTAATGGTAATCGCCAAAATAACGAAACAGGATTATGGGAGTATAAGCAGGAGAAAGATGAATACCTTTCATACCTCTGCTACATATACAGACCCATATAATACAAAATTGCCATCAGTACAAAATTGGCTGCTGTAAATATCTAGTAGGTCAGCTGATTACACAAAGTACATTGTCATTAAATGACAAAATGAGAGGCAACGAGGAGACATTAATCCCGAACTGTGCCACTCACTAACCATGTCAAAGTACCTTTTAGAAGGCCTTATGTGGTGTGTACTGAGGGGTGGGGGTACTGGTGGTGTGTCTGTTATGCATTTTGAGTGTGTTTGGGTTGAGTTTTGGGTGTGCTTGAGGGAGTATCCAAGGACAGGACACTTTTTGTGAAGTGCTGCGATGGTGAATATTGGGGTTGGTAAGCCTATCGACGGTGTGCCATGTCTTGCTCTTCCCTAATGTAGAAAAACCTCGTAGTGCGTTACTCCTATGATTACGGCACAGAAAAGAAAAGGGATGCAGAGAATCTAGATGGGAGAGGGGGAGGAGGGGGAGAAATACATGGAGGAAGGAGGGGAGAGGGGAAGGACAGATGAAGAAGAGAAGACAGGAAGGAGGAGAATGTGACGGATGGGGAAGAAGGAAATTAAGGGGAGTGCAGTCAGGAGAGGAGGATGAGAAGAATGCAGCTGGGATGGGAAAACAAGAGAGAGAGTGATAGACAGAGAGAATAAAGAAGGGAGGGTAGAACGTAAGGAATACGAAGAGAAGGAAATGGGAACAGAAGGAGGGTAACGGGGAGGAGAGAAAAACAGCACAGAGGAGGAGCGAAAGAGAGAGCAGGTGGGTGGAAGATGAAAGTGACGAATGGGGAACATGACGGGGAAAAACAGAGGTGGATGGGGAAAGACGGAAGTTGATGGTATGGGGAGATGTAAAAACAGAGGGTGGGGGAAAGGTAGAAGAGAGATAGGGAGGTTGAGAGAGGTAAGGGAAATTAGAAGGAAGGACAAAGGGATTGAAAAGGAGAGGGAGCAGGAAAAGAAGGCAGGAAAAGAACTGTTAGGAGAGGGATAAAGACAGAGCTGAGAGAGGCAGTGGACAGAATCACGAGGAAACTGAGAATACAGTAGATGAAGAGAATGAACAATAATACAGGTTGGTGACTAAATGGGATGTGTAATGAGACAGGAAAAGAAGATCGATTAATAAAGAGGGAAGACAACGAGATGAATGGATAGACAGAAAATGGGTAGTGTTACAAGAGGAACAACATATCGAGAAGGCAAATAATATGAAAGAATAGGAAATGACGGTGTGAAGGATGTAGGTGGTTGATTATTAACCCATGGGGATGAGGTAAGGACCACGTGGAAAGAATATTTTGAAAGCCTGGTGAATAGGAGTAGAAAGAGCAGAACGACTGTAAACATTATTGGTTTTGGGGGTGTACAGAAAAGGTATGCAGTACCAGGAGACGTGACACTCGCACAGGTGAAGAGTCCTGTAAAGTGGCTGAAAAACGGGAAAGCAGCTGGGGTTGATGAGGTGTATGCAGAGATGCTTAAGTGTAATGGAAAGAGTGGATTGAAGTGCCTGTTGGAGATATGTAAGATGGCGAGGATGAGTGAAACTGTGCCTGCAGAGTGGAAAAAGGCTATGACTGTACCCCTGTAGAAAAATAAAGGTGAACGAAGTGAGTGCAAGAATTATCGTGGCATAAGTTTGTTGAGTGTGGTAGGGAAGGTAGGAAGGTATATGGAAGAATTATTATTATAAAGTAAGACAGACATCAGAAGTCTAGTGAGTAATGAACAGGGTGGCTTTAGGAGTGGTAGAGGATGTGTGGATCAGATATTTGCAATGAGACATATAGCAGAGAAGGCTTGTGAGAAAGACCATAAGATGTTTATGGTATTCAAGGATCTGGATAAAAGCATATGACAAAGTGGGGACAGAGAAGGATTGTGGAAAGTTTTGCGCATGTACGGTGTAGATGGTAAGCACCTAGATGCCTTCAAGAGTTTTTATGATGGTAGTGAAGCATGCGTAAGGGTAAATGGGCATCTAAGTGAATAGTTCACGATCGGTGTGGGCGTGCAACAAGGTTGTATGATGTCCCCATGGTCGTTCAATATATATATGGATGGGGTGATGAGAGAAGTAAAAACACGAGTAGTGGAGAGAGGGATGGCTTTGGTAATGAATGGTGATAGATGGAATATCTCAAATTTGTTGTGTGCTGATGATGCAGTACTGCTTGTAAGTACCAGACATGAAGTTGGTAGGCTAATGCAGAGTTTTGCTGATGTCTGTGAGCGTCGTGCCTTGAGAGTAAATGTAGAAAAGAGATAAGAGATGGTTATTGAGAGAGAAGGTGACTCCCAGTGCGATGTTACAGAGAATGGAGTGGGACTGGAATTGGTGAGAGAGTTCAAATACCTGGGTATAGTGATAGAAAAGGGAGGAAAATGTGCAAAAAAAGTTGAAAGTAGGGTGACACAAGGAAGAAAAGCAGCTGGTGTAATGAAGGCCTTGATAAGAAACAGAGGCTTGAGTGTTGCACCTGCACGAGGCTTACATGAAGGAGTGTTAGTGCCAATTTTAGCATATGGATGTGAGACTATGGTGTGGCATGAAACTGAAAAGGCAAGAGTGACAGCGGTGGAGATGGGACTGCTGAGGAATGTATGTGGAGTACAGAGGGTGGATTGAATACGAAATAATGTGATTCATGAAAGATGTGGCGTGAGGAAGTCGGTGGACACAAGAATCGAACAGAGTGTACTGAGATCGTATGGTCATGAGGAGAGAATGGAGAACAATAGATTGGTGAAAAAAGTATAGCTGAGCGAATTTGAAGAAGGGAGGAGGCTAGGTAGGCCAAGGAGAAGGTGGAGGGATATGATGGATGAATGTGTGAGGAAGAGAGGTTTGGAAGTCGGTAAGGCTAGGGAACTGAAAAGAGATCGAGCTGGCTGGATGAATGTTGTGAGGAGAAGTGCATGATCAGGGATTTGGCATCCCTTTGTAACGTGGCAGCGTCCGGATTGGCTCAATCGGATACGTTTATGTGAAGCTACAGAACGTGGTGAATGTTTTTGGCGTATCCATGGAACCACGATTCCAAGGGCGTGAATGATGAGTGAATGGAAGCGTGGCCCATTTGATTGCGCAAATTTGGGCTGTCTGGACGTTGCTACTCCTCACCTTGCCCTAGGGTGGGAAAGGAGGTCCGGATGATGATGATGATGATGATGATGATGATGAGGAGGAGGAGGAGGAGGAAGAAGTGGACATTCATCAGAGGTGAGTGAGATGGAGGAAAGGGAAATGGGATACTAAAAAATTGAAGCTAAAGTATGACCTACGGATAAAGAAGACAGAAAGCGAGAGAGAGAGAGAGAGAGAGAGAGAGAAATAAATACAAAACATAAACCTGCAACAACCTCTAAATCTCACACCCTCGCTTTATCCATAATACAGTCATTTTTGAGGGAAAGAAATTAAAGCCTCATGAGAAGGACGGGGAGGGGAGAGCAAAGGAAGGAGAGGGGAGGGGGTGAGTAGCCCTCCCTCATCGGTGCAGCCTCTATTGTCAGGGTGGGTCGGGGGGAGGGAGACAGAAAATGGAGGGAAAGGAAGAGGTGAGTGTAGGGGAGGAGCACCGAGTAATTTAGGAGGGAGGAGTGGAGGTAGGGTAGGGAGGGAGAGTATATATATATATATATATATATATATATATATACGTGTGTGTGTGTGTGTGTGTGTGTGTGTGTGTGTGTGTGTGTGTGTGTGTGTGCATATCAGGACCATTATCTCAATATACAACCTTCTTTTTACTTGTAATCGCTGAACAGAAGACACCACTACACTAAAGACCACTCTGTTAACGCACCCACGACCAAGGACAGTTTCATGCCTTAATATGGTACATAAGTACTATTGGCAACATATGAACCTGGTACACTATAAAAGTGTGGCTTGGGTCAGGCAGATGGTACGCCTGCAGCCAGTGACGTATTCACATATTTGTTGTGTCTTGGAGGAGGATGAATGAATGGGTTGCCAATCACGACTTAAAACTGATACTTAGCTACGAATTATATATTAGAAGACTCTAGTAAACCTAACCATAAGTATGAGTGTTTTTCATTATTGTCATAGCTCATTATGTTGATACATAAACTTTAACTGCAGTGATAACCAAGTGATATAAAGAGATTTCCGTATCATAGACTGATCTACCCGGTGCTCACACACCTTACTATCGCTCCTGTCTTGCCTTGCCAGATAGTGGAGCACACACTTCATCAATGATTTATTTGATACAAAAATCAGGTTGTTTCCATAAACTGTATACTGGCATTTTCTGTTTGTAAAATTAATATATCACACGAAGATTTGATTACTGGCTCCTACTGCCTTCGTAAATCATAATCTTCTCTTTCCTTTCTGCCAACTCTCGTTGCTGGAAACTCACTCCCATCTTTCCCTCCCCCCACTCCCTCCCTTGAATCCCCTACCTCTATCTCCCCTTCCCTCTCTAACAGCCCGTTCCTCTACTCCCTACCACCTGGCTCAGGAAGTCAGGTGGCAGAATCTGCTCTCCTTACATTTTAAACCTGTAGTCGTTATCTGCCTTAATAACCCCACTGCTGTCATTTAGTCATTCCTATTGACAGTCTCTGTCTGTCTGTCTGTCTGTCTGTCTGTCTCTCTCTCTCTCTCTCTCTCTCTCTCTCTCTTTTTTTTTCTCTCTCTCTCCCTCTTTCTGGCTACCTCACATCAGATGTTACCCCAACTGTGTGTCGCCAGTTCGTCGTGCCACAGGGTGCTCTGGGGGCAGGCGAGGATAGTGTGGAAGTCACTGACCTCTAAGTCCTGTCTCTTTGATGTGCATTTGCTTACGTGCATAACAGGATAAATATAATACACTGGATGTTTTGAGATTTCAGCCAAAGTTTGTATTGATATGGTTAAATGAATTTGAAAAAAAGAAAGACTTTTTTTTCCCATTAGAATTAAGGAGACGTTCGAGGTGTCGTACTGGTGTACTAGTATGACCTATATATTCACCCTGCAATAATTATGATAGACTGGTATGATGACAGTTCAGCCATATATTTCATTCATCAGATGAGTCAACTGTGTAACAACACAGCTGTAAAAACAACGTATACTGGCAATGCTGTTTCATCAGATCGATCTGAAATGTGTATGACTCTTGCTTGTCGTAATCTGTCGCAGCTGTGTCCCACTCGAAAGAGGCGCATCATCTACACACGGTAACGAGAGCCTCTCACTTAGGCTCCACCTCTCCGTGACTCATAGTTGCGTGGCGCAATTTCCAAAAGAGGCCTGTCCAACGCACCCCACTTGACGTGGGACCGATACCTCTGTGGCCAAGAACGGAAGTTGGAGATTTAGCCTGCATTCTCGCGCTGGGGATCGAATCTTCCAAAGAGCTCAAGTGTTCGGCTGTATGAAAGGAAACCAGCATAAGTGTCGTGTATATGTTCATGATTATGATAAGTAGTCCATTGCTCTATACGCTGAGATTACGGATGATCCTGTATAGCACATACAGAAGCATACTGGCTAATCCTGTCTCCAGGCCAAATGGGCCATCATCATCATCAACAGCAGCAGGAGCAGCCTATAGCGGACTATTGCAAGGAGAAGGGCACTCCACACTGTAACTTACTGATTTTTTTGTGTGACTCAGAACGTAGGGTTAAGAGCCCATTCCCTGAGGCCCAGCAGTCTTTCTGTAAACATTCACCTCCATATGACACCATTTCGGCACTAACAACCACCGTCCATTTTAGGATGTTTCTTACTGGTGTATTAGTATTAGTTTGGGTGTTTTTGTGACATGTCAGCAGGTCTAATGGTAAATCATTAAAGTCTGTTTTTAACGAAATTCATACTCATATACTGCTCCCTGCCTCAGCCAAGATACAAACCTGGATCCATTGGAACAACATTCTTTTCGACTTTGGCACTCCCTCCCTCATTCAGTCCTAGAAAACAGATGATATTCATTTCCTTACCAAGTTCTCTCGTCTCTTCCTCTCATTTCATCTGCTGGTTTCCAAACCGACCTTCCATTTGTTCTATTCCCCCCCAAAAAAAAAGCCCATGTCAGTTTCACCCTCATTACTCTGATGGTTATATCGCTCACCATTTGTGTTAATTCCTCTCCGTCATATATAAACAGATTAATGGTAGAATAAATTTATCTAGGTTATACATATCCGCATTACACCATACCAACAATATATGAGGCAATGTGTCTTTGACTGAATGATGTAAAAATTCTGCTGATTTTCCCACCATGTTTGTTAATACAGCATAACATTCATACACCACAGATGGGTGATAACAGTTATCGTGTGCCATTTATATCTGACAATACCTTGTCTGATATTCACCCTCTCCTTCAGTAGTACAGGTATGTTGTTAAGGCATCTGCATAGATGAGGTATATACAATACTTTAACCTAGAAAATATATATCACATTATGCAGCCCAACTGCATATGAACATCATGACTGTGTAGCAGAAACACTAATTATGACAGTTATCTGACAAGGTAAATTCAGTGCTTTCTAAGTCTGCTGTAGACACTTTGTTTAAGAATATAACATACAGCTATAAACCATCATGTATCTAATATTTATTTCACGCATCATTTGCAACAATCACAGCCTGCTGTGTCGTTCGTTCCCCTTCTTCCCATGTGTATACCAAGTTGCCTCACAGGCTTTCAATGGGACTCATATCACAACCCCGACTCGTCAAGTCCAGTAGTTCCAGGTTGAAGTGTCCGTCAAACCATCCCTGGGAGATATGGGATGTGTGCACAGGGCATTTGTCATGGGCAAACAACCCACCCCATAGAGACATACCATACCCACACGTTACGCAAGACATGCCCACTACTTGTTTTTTTTTTGTTTTTTTTTTTTAAGATATTTTGACCGTTGTATTTGTTACTGGGAAAATAGAACAAATGTTATTTGGTGTGTTGTTACACCCATGCGTGTTACGAAAGGGGGTATGTTTGGTTCACCTCCCAGTCCTTCCGTTTGTGGCAATGTTATGGAAATCCTACTGAACAAAATATCAGATTATTGAATTATGGCCAAACAATGTCATATCCCAAGTGCATGGTTAGTTAACTTTTTTAGTAACCAGATATAGATCAAATGTGATCATATAGTTGAGGATGGGCATAGGATGAAGTGAATAATATTTTAGAACCGTTGGACAGAGGTAATGGCTATGATTCGGTCCTTTGTCTCAGCTAGTTACTCGATTTAGACAGAGCCTGGGAGGGGCTAAGATCAGACAAGGATGAAGTGATTGCATTTTGAGGACAACAATAAAGATCATTATCATAATTAAGGTCAAACAGGACATCTCTAAACAAATTCGTACCAATATTCGTTGAATGGCTGAGGGTCCATACATAATTTTACAATACTTAGTCGAAGGTAAAGGTGTGACTCTCTATTCTTGTAGTAGGAGTTAAAGATGAATACAGGGAGTTTATCTTGATTTATTATCTTCAGAGAAAATCTTAAGTTGAGCAGTGTATGTATTACAGAGACTGAATACACTAAGTAAGTCTAGTTGGATCCCTCTTCTTGTTCACTCTCTCCACTACCTGTCGGTTCTAATGCTAGCCTCCTTCTGAGCTCTGCTTCCAAAATTCTGGTGTAGCAGGGGTCGTGTCACATGTGTTACACTGTTGTTGGAATGTTCTAGAAACCTGTGTGTGTGTATGTGTGTATGTGTGTGTATGGTCACTAGGCATTGTTCTTATGCAATCTCGCTGACACACTACCTATATCATCCCCTGACTTGCTACTTCCTGTGTATTGTCAACATTTCCTCAGTTACACTTGCAAGATCATTTCCCGTTCCCAGGCTTGCCTGGTGCTCTGTCTATCTATCTATTTATCTATCTATCTATCATGTTTTCTATAATTAACTGTATTTATAATATGGAGTCCTAACATTGCTCGGTCACGCCGCTGAAGGTCCTCCGACAGCAGTTATCATTGACACATGCTAATCTATTAGTACATAATATTGATTATAACATTGTATACATACAACATTCATAGTAAATTGCAATGATCTAGTAACATTACATTTTAAACAAGTTGTATACATATTTGAATAAATGCACTAAAGGTAAACTATTTAACTGTAATACAGTATGTACATGGGTTATTGTAGTGAAATGCATACATGCAAGAAAAAAAATAGTTTAAAATTAAGATTATGGTAAGAGTTATTAATATTTCATTTAAATATAAAGCTACTGGTATGCCATACTTCTATATCATGGGTCATTCTTCTTTGTATTTTTTTTTATATATATAATTAATACTATATACAAAATATGTACACTTCATTCAGGGGGGTTAACTTGGATGTTAACTCTACCCCCACTAAATACTGACTCCAAATTTGAAATTCTTGCATGCATTCTGTGCATTGCGAACAACAGTACTGCAAATACAATGCAGAAGATTATAAAGACAGTAGGTGCTGGGCTATACACATAATATGGGTTGAACATACTCAAACTCAAATCTTCCCAGGGCTTCATTGTTTCATTGATCAGTTGCATGGTTTCAAACTTAGGTGGAGTCAACTTAATACTTGTGCTCATGTTTAAGTCCATATCAGGTAGTGGGTGGAAATGTTTGTGTGTATGATTGAGGATGGCATAGTGATTGATGGTGGATAAAGTAGACATGGCTGGTGTAAATACCGCACAGTAGTCTGGTGCTATGTATAATCCTGAGGCTGAAGTATGAGATGGTGGTATATCTGGACAGACTATGTAAACTGATGTGTTATGAGTGAAATAAAAAAACTGTGAGTGTCTGATGCGTTGATGGTGTACAAGCTTATCTGGAGCAAAAGTGAAGTTGCAGTGATTATGAATATTGTTATTTCTGATGATAGCCATTTCACAAGGGACTGTATCAGCAGGCTGAAACGTGAAAATGTACGCAGGACAAAGATGAACAGCATGTAAGGATGTGTGGCACTTTTGTTCAATCGTTGATTCACTTGCGAAAGTGACAGTGTTCCGTCTCTTGGAGACCATGATGAGTTCGGTGTCTGTGTTGATGTTGATGATGACCAAAGTGTTGTTATTTTTAGAGGGGAATATGTGTATTTGGTATACTGTGAACAGGTCGTCAGTTATGAATGGTACATGAACTACTATTGATGCTGGTGTTAGTGTTGCTTCTAAATATGGATAATATTGCATGAATTCCCTACTTCGGAACGAAGGCTTCAATTTATGTTTATGTATGCCTTGGCTAATTATCTGACGTAGCTCATGAACTGGGAGTAAGTCAATTGTGATCTTACCATCACCAACATTCGAAATTCCTTGCATAATTGCCCTGTAACGAACTCTAGTGTCGTCTAATTGTAGTAGAATTGTGTCAATATGTTCTGTGATGATCGAGAAGTGTTGGAAAAGTGTTATGTTACCTTCCATTTCATTTATTTTATCTACACTTTCGAGAGCTATATTTTCTGCCTTTTTCAGATTTTTCACAATTGTTTTCATTGCTGAGTTATGTCCTGTGATGAATTTATCTTGGTATGTTAGTACCTGAACTATTTTATTAAATTTGTTGTTTATTTCTTTAAGGTCATCCTCTGTAGCCAATCCAAAGATGTTCCCAAGAACTGCGCCACCCAGGTCGAACAAACTGCGCTTTTGGCGAGTACGTGTGATGTTGTTCCTGTCGCTCAATACCTCCGTTCCATAAGATGGCAGATCTTGGATCATGATGAGCATAGTTGACTTTGCCTGTTCTATTTTCCATTTTGCTAACTTCACTATTTCATTCACTTCCTTTGTGTTATGTGCTTGTGAAACATAGCTTCCTATCATGAAGTCCAGGGTTCACATGGGTTTCGCGAGATTTTCTAGATAAGAAGGTAATTCATACAAGTAATCCAGACTTATTTCAGTACTCATGATGTCTTTTACGATTGAAGTCGTGGCCGTTGGAGCTATGAGGCATCCTTGTCGTACTATGTGTTCGGGGTCTAAGTGCGCATATTCTCTTGTTATGTAGAGGAGAATCCATAGCATAAGTCCCTTCATCGCTACCTACCGAAAAAAATCTATTAATTTCCTAATATGGTCATGCTGTGGTCGATGATAGTGATGATGTGCGTTATGGTTGATTGTTATTTCATTTATAGGAGTTTAAATCGATATTTAATTCTCATAAATGATGTACTGTAGATTTTATTGGAACAGTTGCACCTATGTTTGATTGTTTGGTAGACCTTAATTGCTTTTTGTAATCATTGTTGTTTTCTTGCTTGGTTTCTTGAGGTACGTTCGCCTGTTCGGTTGTATCCGATGCTGAAAAATTATTGGATAGTTCCCTTGAAACTCGTTTTAAATGGTCAGTATTAACTTGTTTCTCTTCGCCAGTTGACAGTGACTTAATTAAAACTTTGTTTGCTTTTATGTTAATTACTCTGTATGGGCCCTCAAATTTTGGGGATAATTTATTGTCTCTCGTATCAATGATACCATAAACAATGTCTCCTAAGCTGATAGGTGAATCTCTTGCCTTCTTGTTAAATGCCTCCGTCATTTCTTCCTTGGACATCGTTAATTGTTTTTTGACTCTTTTGTGTATGTCCTGGAATTCACGTAAACGGAGTTTAGAGTAATCATCGTAATTGTATATGGGCAGACTGTCACCTTCTAGAAGCTCATATGGTAGTTTTATATCTGTCCCATATATAATGAAATGTGGTGTGTCACCTATGGATTTATTAATAGATCCATTAATTGAGGCTTCTACTCTGGGAATCCAATCATCCCAGCTTGCATAATTTTCACTGAGAATGTGTCGTAGCACATCTAATACTTTTTTGTTTTGTCTCTCTACTAACCATTAGATGAAACGTTAACCTTTTTGATGTTGTATTGTTTACATATTTCTTGTAAGATATCAGAATTAAATTCTCCTCCATTATCACTTATTAGTACCTTTGGGGTAGTAAAGCGACATATTACATTATCTGTTATTGCCTTTGCTACTGTCTCTGCTGTCTTATCTTTAATTTGAGCTAAAATGACATAACGGGAAAAATGATCCGTTGCTACGAATAGGTATTAGTTATTATTGTATGATAATGGCATCTTGAGTAAATCAACAGCGACAACGTCCCATGGTTGATGTGGTACAGGGTAATTACCCATCGGTGCAGGTGTGATTGGGTATTCTTTGTGTTTTGCACATGATTCGCATCTGTCTAAATGATTGTTTATATCTTTTCGTAATGAAGGCCAGTAATATAACAGCTGGGCTTGTTTGAATGTCTTATCCTTTCCAGGATGTCCTGCATGTGGGCTATCGTGTATCGTTCGTAATACTTGGGGTATCATGTCTTTAGGTACTACCAACTGGTTAGTATTTCTTTGGCGTTTTGGTTGTTTCGGGTTAATCTTGTATAATGTATTATTGACCATTGTGAATTGTTCGAGTGGTACATGCAGTTTGGGTAATTGTATGTCATCTCCACTTTCTAACTTGTTTATAACTTTAGACCATATTGGGTCAAGTCTTTGTGCTTTTGCGATATCATCATGGTTTGGGATATTTCCTTTGAGATCTAATGCCGCGACCTGAATTGTGTTCGGGTTCCTAGATAATGCGTCAGCTACTATGTTCATTGTAGTTTTCAACTGTACATTTCCATCTTGCTCTCCTCCCAGAAAGGAGTTTTTCTCTAAACATACCCACTAGTGGTTTATGGTCGGTGAATAAGTGGATTTCATAACCATATACCAAATCTCGAAACTTTTGTAATGCAAAAACCACTGCAAGTGCCTCTAAGTCTGTAGTGCAATAATTTTTCTCTGCACCTTTTTTTTTGTCTGCTGGCAAATGTAATTGGTTGATTCTTTCCTCTTTTATCTTCCTGATCAGTACAGCCCCTAACCCTTTAACTGATGCGTCTGTACAAATAAGAAATGATTTTGTGTAATCCGGATATGCTAAACAAGGTGCATTTGTTAGTTTAATTTGTAGATTGTTAAATGCCCTTCTTTGTTCTTCCCATTGGAATATAGCATCTTTTTGAGTAGTTGGAATATAGCATCTTTTTTGAGTAGTATAGTGGATCTATACACTTATCTGTTTATGTATGTTTAAGCTTTTAATATTACCGATTCTTTTTGGTTCTCTTTTACTAATCGGTGGGGGCTCTGATGGTACTTCCTCAATGAATTCATTGTCAAAGTCTATTCCATTCATTTGTGGGAGTATAGTTATGTTCTCTGCTCTCATGGATCTTAAGCCCAGTAACATATAAGCTTTAACTGCTAAGTTTTCAACGATATAGAAAAATGCAGAGAATGGTCTTGTAGTCTCTGTGAAACTGATATTTAACCTTATCATACCTTTTCTGTAATTTGTTTTCGATCTACCGTATATAAATCTAAATCAGCTTCTTCCCGAAAAGTTACTTTCTTCTTATTTTTAAGAATTCTATTTATTGTTGTTGGTACACTGAAAGCAGTGATGAGAAATAGGGAGGTGAGTATGGAAGTTAAGAAGTCACTGCATGATAGTATTGTGATCCCTACCCTGACGTATGGAAGCGAGGCGTGGACCTTGCAAGAGGGGAACAAGTCAAGAGTGAGAGCAGTGGAAATGAGTTACTTGAGAGGAGCATGTGGAGTGACGTGGAGGGACAGGTTGACGAATGAAGAAGTGAAGGAACGTTGTGGGGTAGATGTGGATGTGGTTGAGAAGATTAGGAGAAATACACTGAGGTGGTTTGGACATGTGGAGAGAATGGAGAATGAAAGACTGACTAAGAGGGTGTATGTAGGTGAGGTGGAGGGAGGGAGAGGGAGGGGTAGACCGAGGATGAGGTGGAGGGATGGAGTTGAGAGGTATATGAGGGAGGGGGGGGTGAGTTGGGGGGAGGGTAGTCGAGTGGTGGGTGACAGAGTGACTTGGAGGCGTTTTGTCTGCGGCCACCCTTTGCGGGATTAGGGCGTCGGGCTATAGATAGAGAGATAGACTATTTATTTCTTCATGTGTTATTAAGTTCACTGGAGAGCCTGTGTCTAAAAATAAGGAAACGTTTTGATCCTCACATACAGCTGGTATCAAGATACACTCATTTCCCAACCTGCCTCCTATGTGAATTTTAGACTTGCTTTTCTTGACGTTTGTTCGTTTTTTGTCATGAATTGGTCTTCCCCCAATTTGAACATAGACACAATTTTTTATACTGTTTTGCAGTAAGGACCACATCCTTGTGTCTTTTGTCTATCCTCTTTTGTTTTGATAAAGCATTCTTACCTTGTGTGTCCTGGTTTTGCACAATAATGACATAGAATGGACCTATCTCTTGACTGTGACCTAAGAGGTGACTTCCCATATGTAGTGTTGTTTGTGGCGTGAGAACTGCTCGGGCTGCGCGAAAACTTATGAAACTGCCTGTAGCCTGGTGTTTGTGATCGAATCCTCGTCACGTTTAGTTGTTTGCTCTGCCTGCTTTCGGGTCGCAATCGATTTTGTTCTCTGTTTGGGGTCGGTGTAGATGTTTTCACAGCTGATACTGTCTCATGTACTCTCATTCTACTAGAATGTGCGGGTGTGTTGACCATACCTGCTTTACTGCACTGCAACTCTACCTCGTTCATTAAGTTTAGTAAGCACATGCCTGGGGTGTACGCGATCGTCTTGGCGATCTTAAGGGTCCTATCAGGTAATTTACACAAGGCAGCTACATAACCAATGATGTCCACGACGAGGTCTGGGGACATCTTTCCATCATCTGTTATCCAATTTGAGTTTTCCAAAGTAACTAACAATGTTCGTTTGATTGTGGAGACATCAGCAGTTATTTCACTGAGCACATGGTTTGTAGTGTGCTCTCTTACAAGATCTACAATCTTATGTAATTCTGGAATTATACCTGGCAAGAAGTTCATACCTCCAGAAAATTTCTTCAAAAATTCAGTTTTAAATTCACCATATGTCCTAGCCTTGGGGAGCTTATCTGATCTCAATAAATTGCTTGCTGGACATCTTTCCTGGCTTATGCAAGATGAAAAAATGGCAATTTTCTCTTGTTCATCGAGGATGTGGCGCTTGATGAACATTTGTTTGCACTGACTGACCAATGAAATGATGTCAATGCGATCTTTTTCTGTGCCAGAGAATTTTGGGGCAGTTTTATCTTCATGGTAAACATAAACATGAGGTGGGGAAGTTTGATCCGTGGTATTTGTTTCGTTATTCATTTTCATTGTTTGTTCTGTTAATTTAACTTGGACTTGTTTATCGTTGTGTGAGGGAATGGTGGAATAGGTTCGGCCTGAACGGTGAAGCCTGTTAAGTATATTGGCATACGTGTGCAAGTCACAGACAAAGTTCTCACTTGCTACGTCAGAGGGGGTTTCCCACTCATCATCTGGAACTGACGTATTTGTTTCTTGATTTTTAGTTTCTGTTGAGTTTTGTACAATGGGTGTGTTGTCTTGGTGCTCTCCTAACTGTGAATCTGTTGTTGGAGCTAATTGTTTTTCATCTGGTATTAACGTGGGTGGTGGCGAAAATATCCGTCATTAAGGTCTGGTGTTATGAAATACGCCTTTTGTTTATGTCTTATCTAAATAGATGAGTAAATGAGTTGTAATAAATGATAGATAGTGAGTGTATAAGTGTATATATAGAAATAGGTAAAGGAGTTGAATATACCTAATTTTAGCACTGAGAAGAAATGAGTAAGTATAATTTCACCTACTTGCTACAGATCGGAGAGGCGTGTCGATACAACTGTCGATCTCGGAAGAAAAATGCAGGGTTGATTGAAGATCTCTTGATAATTCTAGTGCTGTGTTGATGTACGATATTACTCAGGAAATTCCATGGCCTGGTGCTTGTGGTGGTTAACAGCTGTCACAGGCAAACCTCAGCATAAAACGTCGAATTTCCAACTCAGTACTGTGGAAATAAATGAGTATGAGTAGGAGCTATGTGAATAATGAGTAATAAGTAGTGGGTGAGAAGTGCCTGGTGTCAGTCACACGTTGCTTGGCGTGGCCTTTTGTCAGCAAACTCGCTTGGTGATGTCATCTCAGCACATGGTGACGTCGGCTTCCCACACTGGTAGCTGTGGTGAGTAACTGAGTAGCGATGCGTAACCTGGGTGAAGAAAGGTGAGTAAGATGCGTTATAAATGTGGCTCTGATGTTTTGCTGTGTGTCTTGACCTCTGCATCAGCGATGGAAGTAGGCGGGAGAGAGTATTGGGGTTTTGTGTGCTTGTTGCTTTGGTCTTTCTTTTTCTTTAATTGCTTTTTTTTTTTTTGGCAGCTGCTTGAAGTTACGTGAAGATTATAGAGTTGTTTTGTAGACTTGTAGGCTCATAGGCTTGTAGGCTGTATTTTGTAGGAATTCACTGTAGAACTGAAGCTAATCTTGTAGAGTCTTGCCTGCTCTTGTAGAAATTCACTGTTGATTCGTAGACGAGGTCCGTACATTCGCTGCCAACCAAATGTGACTCTCTATTCTTGTAGTAGGAGTTAATGATGAATACAGGGAGTTTATCTTGATTTATTATCTTCAGAGAAAATCTTAAGTTGAGCAGTGAATGTATTACAGAGACTGAATACACTAAGTAAGTCTAGTTGGATCCCTCTTCTTGTTCACTCTCTCCACTACCTGTCGGTTCTAATGCTAGCCTCCTTCTGAGCTCTGCTTCCTAAATTCTTGTGTAGCAGGGGTCGTGTCACATGTGTTACACTGTTGTTGGAATGTTCTAGAAACCTGTGTGTGTGTATGTGTGTATGTGTGTGTATGGTCACTAGGCATTGTTCGTATGCTATCTCGCTGACACACTACCTATATCATTCCCTGACTTGCTACTTCCTGTGTATTGTCAACATTTCCTCAGTTACACTTGCAAGATCATTTCCCGTTCCTAGGCTTGCCTGGTGCTCTGTCTATCTATCTATTTATCTATCTATCTATCATGTTTTCTATAATTAATTGTATTTATAATATGGAGTCCTAACAAAGGTTACAGGATAGATTCGAAAGTTACAACCATAGACAAATTGTGTGGCACGGATGTTGCACTCTGAGCTCTTCTTATTCTTTACTTTGAAACCAACTTTGCATCCATATGCATGCAAAGTTGGTTTCTGATTTAAACAGCAGGCTTAGATATGTCTCATTTAATACCTAAGTGGAATACACTCATTATATTTACCTGCATATAAACAGGCATGTGTGATGCCTTTTGTAATATTAAACCTTAGTTATTCTTCCCCAGCAGCGTGTCTTCCCGCATTATGTTGAGGGCAATGTTTTTTGTCGGTGAAGCGAAGTTAAGCAACGTTGGGTCTGGTTAGTACTTGGATGGGTGACCGCCTGGAACACCAGATGCTGTTGGCATCCCTACGTGTCAAGTGGGGTTGGTGGAGGATTAGTGCCTCTCCCTGTAAAACAATTAACTCTAAGCCCTTGGCCATCCCGTTTGGGATACATAGCGTCTGGCAATGAATGAATGAATATAACACGAGCCCAGTAAATAAGATCTTCCCGCACATGGTTCTGTGCGAATCTACACCTGCCTTCACAGTGCCTAGGTATTATTTGCTGATTTTTGGCCGGTGTCCTGTGTTGAACACCATCGACAACTCGCACAGTCTGAACAGTCACATCTAGCTGCAGTTGTACTCATACAGCCGCCGCGTTAGTAAAAGGATTATTTCTGCAGTTTCTCGTATCTGTCGATCATCTTCGGCTGTGATCTTCCTTAGTGGTCATTCTCTCGGTTTGTTGTTCAGGTTTCCACTTCATACGCAGCGCATCAGCCTTAATGAAACTGTTGTCTTTGATATTCCTAGGGTATTGCCAATCTTCGTTATAGCCTTTCCACTTTCTCGCTTGCCAGCAATTCAACCTAGAAGGAAGAAAATATCTTCGTGCCGGTTCATAATTATATTTCTGCTCTGTGCTAGGTTTGTGATAAATCTTGGCAACGTCCTAAAACTGTAATACAAACAACTTCAAACGATCATTAACTTTAAAAGAATACCTACCAAATAGAGAGCGACTTAGAAGTTAGTGGCTTCCCCGTTATCCCCGCTTCCCCTTGGAGCGCCCTGTGGCACTGCGGACTGGTGACACACAGCTAGGGTAAGATCTGGGGTGAATTGGCCTGGGTTAAGGAGAGAGAGAGAGAGAGAGAGAGAGAGAGAATAGGAATGACTAAATGACAGCAGTGGGATTGATAAGGCAGATAACCACTATAGGTTTAAGATGTAAGAAGAGTAGATTCTGCGACCTGACTCCCTGAGCCAGGTGGTAGGAGGTAGAAGAACTGACTGTTAGAGAGGAAAGGGGAGAGAGAGGTAGGGGGTTCAAGAGAGGGAGTGGTGGGAGGGAAAGATGGAAGTCAGTTTCCAGCAACGAGAGTTGGCAGAAAGGAAAGAGAGGATTATGATTTACGAAGGCAGTAGGAGCCAGTAATCAAATCTTCGTGTGATATTTTAATTTTATAAACAGAAAATGCCAGTATACAGTTTATGGAAACAACTGATTTTTGTATCAATAAATCATTGATGAAGTGTGTGCTCCACTATCTGGCAAGGCAAGACAGGAGCGATAGTAAGGTGTGTGAGCACCGGGCAGATCAGTCTATGATACGGAAATCTCTTTATATCACTTGGTTATCATTGCAGTTAAAGTTTATGTATCAACATAATGAGCTATGACAATAATGAAAAACACTCATACTTATGGTTATGTTTACTAGAGTCTTCTAATATATAATTCGTAGCTACGTATCAGTTTTAAGTCGTGATTGGCAACCCATTCATTCATCCTCCTCCAAGACACAACAAATATGTGAATACGTCACTGGCTGCAGGCGTACCATCTGCCTGACCCAAGCCACACTTTTATAGTGTACCAGGTTTATATGTTGCCAATAGTACAAGTATACATACCCATCCATTATTACATCAATATATATCTCCGGAGAGATATATCTGTATATGTGGGAATGTGGGAGAGGAAAGTAATTGTCAGATGAATCCCTTCTCGACTGAAAATTATAATAAGCATTGTCCCCTTCCTTATATTCAGATGCCCCACAATATATATATATATATATATATATATATATATATATATATATATATATATATATATATATATATATATATATATATATATATATATATATATATATATATATATATATATATATACTGGTTATATATATAATCATCATCATCATCATCCTGATCTCCTTTCCTTCCCTAGGGCAGGGTGAGGATTAGCAACGTCCAGACAGTCCAAATTTCCCCAATCCAATGGGCCACGCTTTCATTCTCTCACCATTCAAGCCTCCGGAATCCTGGATGTATCTTATACATCAAAAACATTCACCACGTTTTGTAACTTCGCATAAACGTATCTGATCGAGTCAATCCGGAAGCTGTCTCGATATATACATATATAGAGAGAGAGATGGGGGAGGCGGTGGCCAAATCAGTAGAGAGGAGGCCTGCATTCCTAATGGACCCAGGATCGAATCCCGCCTGGGGCAAGGAACAGTTTATGGATTTGAATTTCCCTTTAAAAAAAAAAAAAAAAAAAAAAAAAAAAATCGAACTTTCCTGATCTACCAGATAACCAGCTGACATGTAAAAATACCCTGCTAATACCAATACACGAGTCCTGTATGAGACAGCCATGGCATGTATTCAGTATGGACGGTGGGTGTTAGCGCCAAAGTGGTGACATGTGGAGGTATAGGAGGACTACTGGGCCTTGGGATAGGTCACTGCCCCTAAGAAATAGTCTCTGAAGGCTTTGCCCACAGTCGGACACGTAAATCTCTCTCTCTCTCTCTCTCTCTCTCTCTCTCTCTCTCTCTCTATATATATATACCATGAAGATGTGAATACACAACAGTGCTCGGGATATACATTTATACATACACACACACACACACACATACACACACACACACATATATATATATATATATATATATATATATATATATATATATATATATATATATGTCCATCAGCCATTCCTACATTGCCCCATGAGGAACGTAGGTGCCCGGGGCTAGACAAATTGGTCCTGACATTTAAGATAAGATTGACCAGCCTCACTCATCCCTGAGTGGCATTAAATGAGCAATAAACCCCAACCATCCCTTGGATAGAAACCTGCACGGGCTCACTCCGATTGGAGAGCTGTAATTCCCCACTAAACCACCAGGCGCCATAATTTGGTTATATGGTTACCATCCAGCGTAGTAAATGGTTTTCTGGTGTACAGGAAACCATTTGGCTTGTCACGCAGTGTAGAGTCACCCATAGGCAGAAGGAAGAGGAAAAAATGAAGGAAAGAAAGACAAAAGAGGGAGTGTAAAGTCACCCGTAGGCAGAAGGACGAGGAAAGTTTGAAGGAAAGAAAGACAGAAGAGGAAGGAAGTAATGGAAGGAGGAGAGGAAAGGGCAGACACCCGGGAGCAACACTACATCGAGTGAGTGGATGGTGAGCGCCCCCATATATATATATATATATATATATATATATATATATATATATAATTTTACTGAAACCAACCCATTAATAACTTTTTGAGATGTGCATAATCAGAGGTAATGCAAGTCCTTCTCCAACTTTCGCTGACATATATATAAAGTAAATATATTCACCCAGGAGGGCTTCCTTTTAAAAAGATTCGTGAAACAAAATCATTCCGTGTTGTGAAAGCAAAAGGAAAAATCTGACCCAATCAGCGCTTGGCTTCTTTCCGCCAAAAATGTATGTGGCTCACATTTCCTCCTGTGTCCGATTCCATGCACGCCGGTCTTTATTTAAGCCCACAGTCTTTTCCTCGTTGACCTCGTATCGTTTTACGAAACCTTTATGGACGGTATTAATGGCTGTGGTCTTGTTTACGAGGAAATATCGTGAACGGGATTACTCAGGTGAGATTTGATGGTATGTGATGGCATACTCGAAATTTTACACACAGGAACTAGAATGCAATGCATTACTCCTGGGTTATTGCTCCGGGTTTTATTGACTGCCATCTTCCTTTGCTTGATTGGCTTTGTATATGGAGTTCTCGGTCGTTTACTCTTCGAGTTGTGTACTTCCAGTTATACACTCATAAGCAATTTTATTAAAATCGCGCTCTGTTGTAGGTTTTTAGTATTATTATTATGATAATTAATATTATTATGATGATTATATTAGTGTAAAGCAACTCTATTCAGCTTGAGAGCAACCCGTTTGACTGAATTGGATAGATATGACAATCATTGACTTTGTAGTAAAACGATTTTTTTTTTATTCTTCACATTGCAAGATGATGTATGTATTTCATCTTTGCTAAAACATCCCTCGTACGGATGGGATTAGAAACTTTCCCTAGTAACCCCGTTAGAGCGATAAGTAGGGATTAGAAGTACTTCCTGGTCATCCCGTCAGAGCGATGGCGCCTCTTTCTCAGGTATTTCGTTCCAATGGCTGACGATTTTAATTGATTAACATATGAAAGCTCTCATTATGAACAAGTTAAATTATTCCAGCTTAAACATTATATACATATGATTTCACTGTCGCATGTAACAGTTTTGTATTTTGTGTGTGTGTGTGTGTGTGTGTGTGTGTGTGTGTGTGAGGTCATGCACAAGTGTTCCCTGGCTGACGTTCATGCAACCTCCACCTATCTTCACTCCTGATGTGCCTGCTCTCTCCCCAAGCCTAACCTGCTCACGAACTCTGGTCATGATATTTAGGATGTTTTTTTGCCTCTTATTACGGTATTTATGGTCTGGTGGTGGCTTGAAGGAGATTTGGTAATGAGAGAGAGAGAGAGAGAGAGAGAGAGAGAGAGAGAGAGAGAGAGAGAGAGAGAGAGAGAGAAAGAGAGAGAGAGGCTGTGCTATCGGCTCCCACCGCAATTATCTAGTCTGAAATTCCCAATTCTTCAATCGAATTCTGAAGTCCCTCCGCAATGGCAGTGCCAGTTCCTAGTTTCAGTGTCAGGTGCACTAGACAGAAGGTTCCAGGCTCAACTAGCACATAGTGGTCTTCAGTTTCATTTGTTCCATAACACTTGTTCCTCGTTTTCTCCTTGATTAGCCTAATGAAATGTCTCTCCGTCCATTAAAAAAAAAAAAAAAGAGCAGTGATTTCCTCATCTTAGTAGGTTGCTGCATCTCTTAGATATCTCCTTACCTTCAGTCATGCTCTCATACTTTGTGATCGTCGATTACATTTATATGATCTCCTGAACAAATGATGCCATAGTCAACTAATGTAGCGGTACCGAAACCTGCAGTAGCCGTATTCGACACACAGTACCTATCTGCATCCAAAGCGAAAGTAGGAATTCATGTAATGTTCCTGTCTCTCTGCATGGCAATATCGCCCATCTACGTAAGTTCAAAACTTTCTTCACCTGAGGCTGATCCTGCTGGAGTTAATTCAGCCACATCTGCAGAGGATGTTACCTCTCTCCTATTCAATATTTCTTTCTACTATTCTTGACTCTTTTGCATCTGATCCTCTGTTGCCTTCCTTCTCTTCATGATGTTGATCACCTCCCAATCTACTCCACCGACGTGTATATTCCGCGTGGTTCTCTGGTCGATTAGTATGGTCTCGTCGTGGAACTTTCATCACCTTTTCACAGTGGCACGCAGGCAGATCATCATTTGGGCACGAAGCTAAATCTAACAAATGATTAAGCTTTTCAAAAATATCCCAGTTTTTTTTTGTCTTGAAGAGTGGCTGTGCATGACAGAAATGAATGGAGAGAAATTGTGAATAAATAAGTGATGACGCAGCCCTGAGGGGATATTCTCCCGCATTTGGTCTGATCAGCTAGTCAGGTCAGGTGCGGGTAAGGGGATGGGTCTGTTATGATGTGGCAGGGGTAAACCAGTTCTGCTGTCCGGCCCTGCTGCGGATGTCACTGATTGCATTGCGCAGTTGACCCTTGTGCGGTGTGGTGCGGTGAGGATCTGTCCGTTCTCCCCTTTGGGGCTAAGATGTGAATGAATGTGTTTGAATGGATGAGTAAATGGAGAGTGTGTCGTCCTGTCTCGGCTACCTCCCTTTCCTTGGGGGAAGCAGCCTAGGTATATAGATATGTCTTGTTTCGATGCATGTGCGCCTTCTACTAAACGAAGGAGCCTCGTCTTCACATTTTTGATTGACTGTTGGAATGTTTGCACGTCACCAAAGGCATATGTGTTTGGGATAGGTCTGGAATAACACTCCTGTTATTGACATATTTGTTCTCCTTCAAGAAGAGGAAATCCCTTGCAACTTGAAGTCGGGTTGGAAGTTCAGAGAGAGAGGAAGATCTGATAGTGAAGAAACAAAGACAGTTTGTTTGGCAGTTGCTCGTGTTCTTTGCTTTCTCATTTTAACAGTAAAACTTAGTATCTCAACACAAACCTGAAAAACGAATAAATTATCAGCATGAACGGTAGCAAAAATCATGAGAACAGACATGAGAATGTCAAAAGAAATTTAATTTCACTTATTTCTTTATGCCTAAGCATAAGCCTAAATCAAAAAATAAATAAAAAAAAACGTTGGATTCTCACATGTTTAATTTTTCTGGACATCAGAATGGTTCTAGATACTTTCATAAGTTCATTTTATTCATTGTTTCACTGTTATCTGGTCAGATGGAAAACATGTGGGTCAAATGTCACCTCAAATCTCAGTGTGTAAAGCACTCCGAAATCACAGCCGCAATGTGATTATTGTACGTACTTACATGCAGAAAGAGACTTGCTCCGCGTGTGACAGATAATTTTGGGGTTCATTTTCGAATATAAGTTGGTCAGCTGCACAAAACCTAAAATGTGCCTCATGATCGGTCGCACTACAACACCCAACTGTACTGTACATCCCCGTGCACTAGATTCAGTAATGAGGCCAGAGTTGCACCAACAGTTACCGGCAATATTATGAACTCTGGGTGCTCGCATCTGCTGTGTTGGTGACTGGCACCATATAGAAGAGTATTAAAGTATACTGATCTGGTGGTTCTTTCAAAGTAAAAGGTTAACTTTAGTAGTCTATGAATGATTTTTCTATAGTCCAAACATTTTCATATATTTCCTTTGTCAGTTACAAATAATTGTATCATTCGCTCAATGACTAGAACGAGTAACTTTATCTGTTGTATCTTAGGTAATTTTCACCGGGTCGGTCAGGATCACGCGATCGTCAGCTTTTACCCTCCCGGAAGGGAGCTGAGAGCTCATATAGTCCGATCTAAGGGCAAGGCTGTGACCTTCACACACGCACACACTCGTCCCCTTGCTCAAGGGGGACAGTAACCACCCACTTCGTCAGTGAAACTTTTCGCAACCTGAGCGAGGCGTGAACTCCCGTCTACCAGATGGCAAGCGAGAACATTACCACTGCACCAGCGAGCGGTGTTAATGATTCTCGCTCAACAAAGAAAAGTCTGCATGTTTAGAGCCGGGAGCGATAGAAGCATGAGAAATAATCTACGAAACACAAATATTCGCTCGTATATCATCAAAGGTTTCCCACAAAACGCATCCCATCATTACCTAATATTTGACTAAGTACATGAAAACTGGTATAAATTTATCACTTACTTATCGTCTGCGCATCGTTAAATCAAATCGAACCATAGGCTAACTACTATTTAACCATTAGCTGACGGTCTGGCCAGAGTCAACAGAAAAACTGTGGTATTAATTCATAGTTTACATAATATCTGTATCATTACATTAAACCAAACTATTGGAAAACTACTGTCCAACCGTTAGTTTAAGAACAGCTGTTATGGAGGGGGTGGGGGAAGGAAATAAAGGAGCATATTTTTTTTTTCTTTAACCTAAATACCATACTCATGCTCATAAAAGTTAGCAGGCCTAAATTATAGAGTCTCTAACTCTACGCAGATATTCCTTTATAAACCTACTCTGAACAGCAATTCAAACACCATTAGAATATTTGGTTATGCTTATACTTTGACATGAAGCCATTCTAATTTACTGACCGCCACTTTCCCGTACCCCTACTAAACAAAATAAGGAATTATGATCAGGTTAACGTTAGGTAACGAGACGTTAGACTGGTATAATGCAAAAAAGCTTTCTTTTTTTTTATGAGTTTGTCTGTATAGTTTTTTATTCTTTCCAGGTAAAATTGGAACCTGGCATAACGACACTATTTAAAGACGTTAGTATAATTAACGTAAATTTGCCAAGAGTTATAGGTACTGAAAAGTAAGCCTGACCATCCCCCTTTGCTGAACTTTTTCAGTGTTTCAGTAACACAGAGAGTAGGCCAGAATGCTCTCCAATACAAGTTTCTCTGTCAGCACTAATCTACTGTACATGCACAGTACACACTACACTTCCTTTTCAAAATTAAAAAAGGCAAATGGCGAACTTAAACCATGCATCGGAGTCCCCCCAGGGAGAGGGATCATAAATGCCCTCACCATCCGCCCCTTTCCCGGTGACGACTCCTCGACTCACCTGGAACCACTGTCTGACTCACTTCTTCATTTCTGCAACATTCGTGGCCTTTACTCTAACTTTCTCTCTGTTGAACACCATCTCTCCTCCTCTAAACCTCACCTTCTTTTACTAACTGGGACTCAGCTGTCTGAGGCAACTGACAGCAAACCCTTTTCTGTATCCTCCTACTTTCTTTATAGTCATTTCAAAGCCAAAGTTGGCTGTTGTGCATATGTACACAACGACTTATCTTCCTCTCATGTTCCTGAACTTGATTCTTCTGAATTCTCTACTCTCTGGCTTTGGCTCTCCTGTCTTTCTCTGACTAAGTATATCTGTGCTGTTTACTTATCTCCTAATTCTACTGACTATCAAAAATTCTTTGACTATCTTACTTCTACGATGGAACACATTCTATCCATTTCTCCTTTCTCTGAAATCTCCATTCTAGGAGATTTCAATGTTCATCACCACCTTTGGCTCTCCTCTCCCTTCATTGATCCACCTGCTGAACAAGCCTACAACTTTTCTATCCTTAATGACCTAGAGCAGCTTGTACAGCACCCTACCTGTTTCCATGACTGCCTAGGAGAGAGCTCCAGCATACCTGACCTCTTCCTTACAACTAATCCTTCTGCTTACATTGTTAATCGTTTCTCTCCATTAGGCCCCTCCATTCACAACCTTATTACCTTAACCTATCCTATCACTCCAGCGTGGCCTGTGGATCCTCCATAGAAACGTCGACTGTGGCACTTTGGAGCTGTGGATTGATTTTCCCTGGAATGATTATTGCTTCCGTGGCTGGGAGCCATCTGAGTGTGCCTTGCGCATTACGGAGGTTATTCTTTCAAGAATGGAAGCATCCATTCCTTTCTCGTATTCTTTAGCTAGGGCAAAAAAAAAACTGATTTAATCACGCTTGTTCTAGTGCTGTCCACAACAAGGAGAGGGCCTATAAAAGGCACAAAAGCCAACCCACCTGAATCACATCTTTTTTATGTTTCTGCCTGGAATCATGTTAAGTCTGTTCTTGGCTCTTCTAAAAATAATTTCATCAGTACTAAATGCTCTCAACTCTCCAAATTGAATTCTTCCCGCTCCTTCTGGTACCTCACCAAAAACCTGTCTAACAACTTTACCTCATCATCCTTCTCTCCTCTTTTCTACTCTGATGGCTCTGTAGCTATTTCTTCTACTGATAAAGCAGATCTCTTTGCTCGGACTTTCTCCTCCAATTCCATCATAAACGCTTCTGATGCTGTTCCTCCATCACTTCCCCCCTCTGACTTCCTCGTGGCTGACATAAAAATTTCTTCAGCTGATGTAATTTCTGCCATCACTGGCCTCAATACTAACAAGGCATATGGACCTGATGGAGTCCCTCCTGTTGTCCTCGAGAACTGTGCTTCTCTGCTTACACCTGCCTTGATAAACTCTTTCTCCTTTGTCTTTCAACTTGTGTGTTTCCTTCTTGCTGGAAGCTTGCTCTCATCCAGCCAGTCCCAAGGAAGGGTGACCATTCCCAACCCTCTAACTATCGTCCAATTGCTTTAACATCCTGTGTCTCAAAAGTTTTCGAGTCTATTCCTAACAGAAAATTTTTAAAGCATCTTTCCTATCACAACCTTCTTTCTGATCGTCAGTATGGGTTCTGTCAGGGATGCGCCACTGGCAATCTTTTCACTTACCTTTCAGACTCCTGGTCATCCTCTTTTCGGGTCTTTGGCGAAAGCTTTACCATTGCACTTGACTTCTCAAAGGCTTTCGATCGAGTCTGGCATAAATCTTTTATTTCCAAACTGCCCTCTTACTGTTTCTGTCCTTCTATCAGTGCCTTCATCTGCAGCTTCCTTTCTGGTCGTTCTATAGCTGCTGTTGTAGACGGCCATCGTTCTTCTCCTAGATCTATCAACAGTGGTGTTTCTCAGGGCTCTGTCCTATCACCAACTCTCTTCTTTTTATTCATCAATATCTTCTAAGCTGTACATTTAACCCTATCCACTCGTACACTGATGATTCCACTCTTCACCTTTCCATTCGGTCCCTGCAACGTCCATCTCAGCAGTTAATTCAACAAACAAGGGATGAGGGTATGGCACACCTAATGTCTGACTTGGCTCGTATCTCTGACTGGGGTAAAAAAAGTTCTTGTTGTTTTCAATGCATCAAAGACTCAGTTTTTACACATATCAACCCAACAAAATCTTCCACAGGAGTACCCTCTAATGTTTAATAGCGTCCACCTCAATCCTGCATCATCCTTGAACATGCTTGGGGTTTCATTCACTCGAGATTTAATTTGGAAAGATCATACTACATCTCTTGTAAAATCTGCTTCCAAGAGATTAGGTGTTCTAAGCCGACTCCCTACCTTCTTTACCCCCGCACAGTTGTTGACTTTATACACGGTTTTCAGTCGCCCCTGTGTAGATTACAACTCTCATGTGTAAGGAGGTTCCCCACGTACAGCTCTTCTCAGTAGGGTGGAGTCAAAGGCTTTTCATCTCATTAACTCTCCTCCTCTTACTGACTCCCTTCAACCTCTGTCTCTTCGCCGCACTGTTGCCTCTTTATCTCTTTTCTATCGTTACTTCCATGGTCTCTGCCCCTCTGAACTGTCTGCTTGCATCCCTCCACCTCTACGTAGCACTCGTCTAGCAACAAACTCTCATCCCTTTTCTGTCCAGCTCTCTAATGCAAGAGTTAAGAATTACTCCCACTCCTTCATTTATTGAACAGGTCAACTCTGGAACTGTCTCCCTCTGTCTGTATTTCCTACTTCCTATGACCTCCAGTCTTTCAAAAGCAGTGTGTCCAGGCATCTCGAAGTGAAGGAATCTTGAATATGGCTCTCTTTTGTATTGTTTTCCTTTTTTCTTGGAAGGAACTGTTATGCGGGCTCCTAACCTTTGGTTCGTTCTTCCTCGCACTAAAAAAAAAAAAAAAAAAGCCTATTGGTTTTTCCCACCATGAGTTTGGTTCGAAGGCATAAATGTACCAGGAGGATGGTGGTATAGATGTGGCTGTGATTGAAAGCATTAAGAGAAATACTTTGAGATGGTTTGGCCATGTGGGGAGGCTGAAGAATGTGTGACTGACTAGCAGAGTGTATATAAGTGAAGTGGATGGGGAGAGAGAGAGAGATGAGACCCTGGGTGGAATGGAGAGATGATACGAAGATTTAAGAGAGAGAGAGAGAGAGAGAGAGGAAGGGAGGGAGGTTTGAGTTGGACAGAATGCAGCCAAGAGTCAGAGGACAGGACGGCATGGAGATTATTTGTCTATTGCTACCCCTTTCTAGATTACGGTTTCTGCCGATAGACAGATATTTAAATTTTTTAACAGTAAACTCACTGCCACACCACGGCACACCTTTCTACACACTCCCTATACTACTCCACCCTACACCCTCTCATACCGATCCCTTCAATCCTACACCTCCTTACACCTTCAGCCGCCCCTACACCCTCCTAAACCAGCCTAAACCACCCCAGGCAAACACATACCTTCCTACACAACCCAACACCCTCTAAAGCCACATCACACTCTCCCATACCTGTCCATATTCTATCATACCACCCTGCACCTTCCCAAATCATACCACATCCTACCACACCAATCCTTATCCTCTCACACAAGCCCACACCCTCGAACACTATCCTGTACCCTCACATATCTTCTCAATCCCTCCAAAAGAAACCCACACCCTCCAGAAGCTACACACATCCATACCCTCTCATATTACCCTACATTTTCCCTTCCGACACGTTACTACACCCCTCCCTCCCATTCCACACTTTTTGTACCAACCCATGCATTTCTGCACTGTCCCACACCCTCTTAGAGCACACCACACCCGCCTACACTAAGTCATACCAAACTGCACCACCCTGCACCAACACACACCCTTCTACACCATCTCAAAACCTCTATCAGCACCTGACACTTCATACCATCTCACTTCTCTCCACACCCAGCTGACACCGACACAATACATAACCCCATGTCCTCTCACATTACCACACACATTTCCATATCACCACACACCCTGGTACACCCTACCACTCCACCCCGCACGCTAAACCATATTTTTCCACCCCAAACCTTCCAGCACTACTCCAGTCCCTCATACATTACCTAAACATCCTCTAACCTTAATCCATTGAACCCACCTAGCGTGATAACGTCTTCTCTTTATCTAATTTTCCTACCGTTAGAGAGTTACAAGAGACCGGTCAAAATGAAATATTAGCAAAAATAACCTCTTAATTTCATTAGCAAACTGACGTCATTAACATTTTATTCTTTCTCTCACCGGGCAATTTCATTCAGTTGACGAGATCTTTTCCTGGAGGATGTGTTAAACTCCTTAGATGTAATCAGAGTTTACCAGGGTTAATTATGGATGAGCATTAGTTCTGGTCCAAGTTATGTGGGGAATGATAGGGAAAGTGAAAGACTGAAATAACTACTTCTGGGGGAGGGGGTGAATTTTCATTTCCTTCCATTATTTTGGGGTAACTGGGAGGTACAGATAAGAAGTTTAAAATCAAGCACGGGTTATTCTTTCAGTAATCGTCAAACATGGGAATTCTATGATGAAAAGTGGGGTGCTGAGGCAGGAGGGGCACCTTGTTGACTACTGACGTTTCATCACCATCAAAGCATACAAGGTGGGGACGTGAATGTAGGAAGGTGTCGTGGCGGGCAAGGTGAGATCTTGTTACCGATTGAGAAACCATCCCCACTACACACGGATGAGCTGGGACGCCTGTGAGGGGGGAAGGTGTGTTGTGGCAAGAAGAGACCTTATTGCCTATTGGTACCCCAATCCCACTTCATATAAGGATGAGATGGGATGCATATGAGGGTGGGTGATGCGTTGTGGCAACAAAAGACAATGTTGCCCGTTGATATGCTACCTGTATTAAGACAGGGACAAGGTAATGAAGTACATGAGGGAGTTTTGTTTGTATTGGGAAAACTTTAATCAGATATTCCACCATCATCCCATGTACGGAGGGTCTAAACAAAGCGGGGGCATATAATTACGAGGGTTGGGAGCATCTCGTGGCAGGAGGGAACCTTGTTGGCTAACGTGCCACTAACTCAGTACATAATACAGAGATGTGAACAAAGCGTGGGGATTGGTAGATAGGTAAACGGGAAAGCCAAAGGGAAAGATACATAGCATGGCGGCGGCTCATCCATATATATTGTATTTACCAGAGCTGCACATTACCAGCCTCACCGCTACACCCTGGGGAATAGACCAGCCCCGTGCACACCTGAGGTCGCTCAGGGGTTCTATGGGCCACAAAAGTATCGGTGCACAATATGGGCGAAACATTTGGGACTACAGAACGAAGGTCACTAGAATATTAGTATCTGAGCTACCACAAGCTGGTAGCTCTGATGTCGGCAGGTGTCATATATCACCAACTAGCAATATCCTGTTGCAATCATATAGCAAGCGTTAGGTTTATATAAACAGACATTATTCATACAAAATGAGGCGTTGGTAATGAACGCACATTTTCGGAAAGCATCGGACCCCTTGTGTACCGATACTTTTGTACACACAGGCTGGGTAGCGTGAAGAAAGAAGCGTAGGAATGAATCATCCTCGACCACATCCGAGGCTCCCCAGAGTTCACACAGGTTTTCTGTGAGCGAGGGAAAGGCATTGGGGTGAACCAGGCCCGACCACACCTAAAGATGCCCAGGGGTACACAAGCTGGGTAGGGGTGTATGTTGGGTGAGAAAGAGAAAGAGTGTGTGAAACTAAGTTTCTGTATGGCAAGCGGAGGAATGGTAAAGGAAGGTGAGGGACGCTGTGGAAGGAGGAAAAGTTGTATACGATTGAGGGGAATGATAAACGGTGCAATATGGGCGTGGCAGAACCAGAGGGGAGAAAAATGTTGAGTTTGGTGTGAAGGTGCTGCGAATGGATAAGGATGTGTTCATATTTTATTCAGTGTAGGAGAGATTCATATTACGAGCAGTTTGTCTACCTATCTGCTGCCTGATACCACATCCTTCATCATGAGGGATAGTCTCGACGGAGGACCTCAAGATAAATCTGTCCATATACTGTAACCACCCCTTCATCTACATCACCCTCCCACACAATCTATCGCCTTACCTCCTCATTTTGTTCCTGGACTCCCATTTCTTCTTCCAACCACCTCACTCCCGTACACCCTACTAATGCGTCTCTTTCGCCATTCGATGCACATGACCCAACCACCTTTTTTTTTTTTTTTTTTTTTTTTTTTTTTTACAGTATCAGCTTATACACCACATTCTTCACGAATCTTTCCCCTTGTTCGTCTAGCTCAGAATTTAACATTTTTCAATGGCTCTCTAATATTTAGCTTTCTCAAGCATCGTCCACGCTTCACTACTGTAGGCATAAAATTAGTATCGAAACATCAACGTTCACTGAAAATGGATCTGAACAATATTTTGATGAGTTAGGTAATTTTGAGACTAAAAATTCATGTTGATGCTAGACTATTACTTATATAAATGGTAATGATATATAGCAAAAGTTTAATGGAGGATGACAAACAATACAGAGGAAGGCTTAACTTAATATCTTTCGACTGCCAGACAATCACTTTTTGTCAAGTTTTAAGCTTCCTCCCGAATGTAACCTGTAGTAGTTGATGTTATAACCTGGTTCCCAATTATAGGCTACTGGTAGAGAAACACGGACAAGGGAAGAACCAGACTTTGCCCAAGAGACACCAGCTCGGTAATCTATTTTCGCTCTTTCAATTGCGAGTTGGAAATGCTTACCAATGAAGTACCGGCTGCCCCCGTATACAATGCAGTATCTCCAGGCATTAGTTGGATACATGCCTTCTGACTGTACTACAGGTAACAAAGACGTATAACCACTTTTGATTTCAGATTTGAGGAGGGACGGTTTCGTGACCTCCATCTCCATTTATCCCTAGTTTACCGTCGTATGCTTCATAAGGCACTGCAGGACTATCGGTAATTTAATTGTAGACTGTGTTGGAACTAATATGCTGTCGTGCAATGTTTAAAGATTCCCAGGCTTATATTCCAGTTACTAGGTAGTGCTAACAGCGACTTTTCCTCTCCTCTTCCTTTTTAACATTTCCTTTAATTTACCGTCTTTTCACATTGTAGAGATGCGTATGGCAGTTCTCCCTTTTTGTCTGTCCATCTTGTGAATGTCAGGGTAAACGGAAACAGATTGATACTGTTAAATATTGGCAACATATTGACCCTTCATTAAGAAATCAATTAAGAGATCAAGAAAGGTTTCTCATAGGTTCAGTAAAGTAGTTTAAGGGTGGCAAGAACATAACAATAAAGAGATACAGCGTCCAGCAAGACACGGTATCTCATCCCTTGAGAAAGAGGAGAACGAATACGACTCAACTGTTACCTATTCGCGAAACACAGCAAGAAGTGTCGTAACTCTCTGACTCAGTAGGAAGGCATGGTTTGGCCGTAGGCTGAAGAAATTTAAGGCGTGATAGGCAGCTTCTTGACTGCACACCTGAGTCACTTTTCCATGCCCCATGACCCTGCTTTGCCACACTCACCTGTTGGAAAGACAGAGAAAGAGAAGAATGTTAACACAATGGATAAATAGTGAATAGTAGGCAAATGACACACACAAAAAAAATGTATCTGTATCAGTCGGTATGAGGACAAGTGCAGGATGGGACCAAGAAGAGTGACAGCCAGTATTACACTTCATTACGATGGTCATGTACGAGTCAAGTGGTGTTATGACAGCAGACAAAATGATGCATTATTTACATGTCCGAGAGAGAGAGAGAGAGAGAGAGAGAGAGAGTCGTGGAGCTGTACTGTGCTTGTGAGCGCAAACTGTTGTATTGGCTGTGCTTATGTTTGCACGGAAAACTTCGTCGTACCTCGCCCTTAGCGATCAGTGTTGAATATTAAATAATTTCCATCCGTAATAAACCAAAGGATTTTTAAGATTTATTGCGTAAAATAAATCGACAAATCAACTACAAACTCTCAGTAGTCAACATGACTACGGCACAGAGTGTTTATCAACAACAGCATTAAAAATGTCAGGACTGACACAACAGTATTATATCAAGTACAAATATCGGGAGTGACACAAGAGTATTAAATCGTTACAGATATCAGGACTGACACAACAGTATTAAATCATTACAGATTCGGGAGTGACACGACAGTATTAAAATTATCAAGTACAAATATCGGGAGTAGCACAAGAGTATTAAATCAAGTGATACGTTGCCACATCCCACGGTGCTATTAAGTCTTCTTTACCCCCTTCACCTTTATCGGATGAAGGGCAAAATAATGCCTTATCTGCTGACGTCAGTTTCTCCCCTCTTCCTCCCCTTCATGTCTTCACCCCAGGTACTAGCTTCTTTGCTCCGAACATCCTCCTGTCCCCGTCTTCCCTCCCATCCACTAGCCTTCCTGCCTTTCTCCTTTTCCCAATCCTTTCACTATGAGGGTTCTGTTCTACCATCAAGAAAATAGTCTTCTTGTAACAGGAATATAACATAAAAGTCCCCACTGGACTTAAAGGAGTTGCTTCACCAGTTCGATACTATTTATTTTTTTTTACTAAAGAAACAAGTGGCGAGGTAAAAACATCAACCCTTCCGCCGCGATATTCACAATGAACATATGTATATCCCTCACTACCGACAGACGATTTCATTAAGAAGGAAGAAGCCATTAAGAGTAGAAAAGTAAAAGACTATCTATAAATCCCTTTCAGTGCATTGGCAGATAATTTCTTGCTTACATTCTGGTAAATGTTTGACAAATTTAGTTCACTACAGAGAAACCCTATTAGTCATAGGGTTAAGTAATATTCTGTTATGTCCTTCAATTCGGAAACATTAGTTTTTCTTTTTTCTCTCTTTTCTCAAATGACTTTATTAAGACCAAGAGACTAAGATATATTTTATTACCTTCACTGTTTGATACCCGTATAGTTTTCATCCACCCATTTACTACAAAACGCCAGTGTTTTTCTGAAAAAAAAACAAAAAAACAAAAAACTAGGGACAGCAGTATACTAAGAAATACTTCACAGGATTCAAGGGGGTAAACTATCATATTTTCACATCCGCACGTCTTGTGTTGGCTGGAGTGAAATTATCAACAGCAAAATCATTCTATCTTCCTTTCCATTTCCGATAATAAAATGACACGGATAGGATCTACGAAAAAGAACAGAAAATTACAAAAGCAGAACACACACACACACACACACACACACACACACACACACACACCTTGTGGTCCTTAGATAACGCTCCTTTTCCACAGCGCCAGACGATATCTAGTGTGTCGTAGGGACTGCTTGGGCAACGTTATTAATATCTAATCCGCATCATTTATTTATTTGTTACCCTCACTGCCATGCCCACGCCAATACAGCAGACAGAGCCGTCGCCGCAACACACAAGATATCGCCAGGTGAGTTTGTAATGGAATGCTATTTACGGACCACCTTGGATATCCCTCTAAACCCTTTTTTTTCCCTCCAACGGGGAAGGCGGTGGCTGAATCAGTAGAGAGGCGGCCTGCAGTCCCAGTGGACCCAGGATCGAATCCTGGCTGGGGCAAGGAACAGTTCAAGGATCTGACTTTCATAAAAGCAGAGATTACTGATCTACTACAAGACTTACCGTCATGTCGTAAAAACATCCCCGCTAATACCAGTACACCAATCCTGTATGAGAAACCCAAGCATGTATTCAATACGGACGATGGGTGTTAGTGCCGAAGTGGTGACATGTGGAGGTGTGTAGGAGGACTACTGGGCCTTGGGATATGCCCTGAAGCCTTTGCCCAAAGTTGGATACTAAAAATAAAAAAAAAAATAAAAAAAAAAAAAAAAGTTGGACAGGCAGGATCCAAAAACTAGAAGAGGGAAGCACATGAGTAGAATATAATATCATCAGAGAGACTAGTGATGTATCTGCAATTCTAGATGCAGAAAAAAAAATAAACAAAGCTACAAACTGAATGTATATGAGGAAAATAGGATCAGCATGATAAAAATTATTAAAGACATGCATAAAGAGATTAAGTGTAATTAGGTTTGGAATATTTGTATGAGAAACATGATTAATTAATCGGATATAGGGTAAAGGTGCAGGTTACGGAGATAAATAGGAATATATTTCCAATTCCATAAAGTGAGAAAGGCGTTTTTTTGGCAACTCCATAGGGTGGGAAAGATGAGAGACATCTCCATGAGGGAACGGAGGAGATGAAGGAGGAGGAGGAGCAGGAACAAGAAGGGATTCGAAATTAATACACTGCATAGTAACCACTAGCGTCGAGGAAGGTGGGAGAGTCTGGGAGGAATACAAGAATCGGTTTTAGCGTTAACTGTGCAATTGCTACGGGAATCCTTTTATAGCTATTAATTGCATTATTTGTGTTTGCTGTGAGCCTTTAGGTTTCACAACAGAGTCTCCTGCTGTGAAATGGGCTACATAGTTTGGTTCTGCTTTTTCCGCAGATCCACGACCAGAATTCCGCCAGTGGTTCTGCCAATTGATTATTGTTTGTGGTCCAGACGGTGGCTAGACCCCATATAGCGGTTATTTTATTGATCTGGTGTCACACACACACACACACACACACACACACATGTACACTCTTCACAGTTCACATCCATACACACGCTCCTTCACACAGCCACTACTGTATACCCCAGTCACAACTGCAACGTTACACTTATCCTTTTAGACTCATCCAAACCCATACTACACCTTTCTGCACCCATCTTTCCCACAGTCTCCAATGCTACTTATCTGCCCACATTATGTGTTGTGTCCTGTAGGCTACACATGCGTCACATGACAGTAGCTGCATGGTGTTGACTAACTAGCCTAGTGCAATTATCCTTTATCCTTACTTTCGTATGATCATATATTCTCTCATAAAAATTCTCCCTTATGATCCTTTACCTACTTCTGATGGCAGCATCTCTCCTTCGCAAATATTCTTCCAATTTCGGCATCGTATCCCGTCTTTCAGCCTCTCGCATTCTTGCAAATATCTTTGCCACCCACCATGCCCACACAAACCTCTCGTTCACCAACCACTAGTATTCAGGTCCGGCACCAAGTACAGTAGGCTCGCACAGTGCGTGAGAGATTGGGCAGTCCACGACCTCGTGCACTGGGAATTTGCGTACTGGGAATACATAATCTTATGGGAATAATTACATATGGGCGGTACCCCCTCATACCTGGACATTTTTTGGCCCTTAGAGACATAATAAAGGTTATATTTTTCAGACATTGTACTAAAGCTATAGCTACAATAATAAAAATATGAGTAGTCACCTTAACAACAGTAGACAACAGGCCTGATGACCTTAAATAACAGGGATTCCAGGGCGTGGCAACACTTACAGCGCCGCACTCCCCAACGCACCTCCCACCGCACCAACACTTCCCTCCACAGACTCCTCTTGATCACCTTCCCCAGGAGCATCAAAGTCACTTACTTCGGCCATAAACCCTTCAAAGTCCAATGCTGACACTTCTGACATTGCATCCTCTTCATCCTCAACAGGAACAGGAGCAGACGATGTCGCTGGTTCCGCAATTTCACCAACTTGAGCCCGCTGTGTGCAGCTTGTTATGAGTGTCTGTCTTCTCCTGCTTATTTCTTCCCTGTGCCTGTCTGTGTAGAAACGGAAGAGTTTGTCGATACCAACCAGAAGCTCCTCCGTTCTTAGGTTGCTCACTTCCTGTTCCTTCACCTCTTCCTTGAGCTTATCCACGGCAGCAAGGATCTTGCTAATGTTTGACATACACGCTCAGTCCTGCCTTCCATCACGCTAGGCTGCTCAACTTGACTCTGCCTGGCGTCGGGCTCTGCGTCAGCCTCGTCTATCCGTTGCAACACTTCCTCAGGAGGCTGTTCCTCGGTAGCAGTGTGCACTTCTTGTATGTCCGCCAATGTAACGTCCTCGAAACCTGGTACAGCTTGTGCTGCTGTCAATGTTGCTGCCTCAGCCTCGGCCAGTGGTTGAATGGCCGTCTCCTGGGAGATGCATAAGTGAGGCACGAGCATTCGCCACGCATGGTTCACCGTTGCAGGTGTAATCTGGTGCCAGGCTTGTAGGAGAAATTCAACTGCGTCCTTCACCGTAAAATTACGCCAAAACGCCTCAACAGTCAGGGCATCTGTGGCAGGTATACAGGTGCTGGTGAAGATGGAATGGGAGCAGATGCCTCATCAAGGTCTTCATTGTGATCTTCTTGTAGGGCATGAAGCTCCTCTTGTGTGTCGGTCTTCCTGTGTAGGTAGTCGTACACTTGCTTATGGTAGAAATGCTTCCAGTGGCGATTAGTTCTTGATCCAGTGGCTGCACTAGTGACGTCGTGCGGGGCGGCAGAAACACAACACGATAATCCTTATGCAGATCTTCAAGGTATGGAGGGTGACTTGGTGCGTTATCAAGCACAAGGAGCATCTTAAATGGAATGCCCAGTTCCCGACACTTGGCCCTGGCATCAGGGACACACTGCCTCGTTAACCAGTCTGCCATAATGTTCCCGGTCATCCAACCATTTGCAGACTTGTACCAATACACGCCACTTGCATCCATGTTCGTGAGGTTTTTGTAGCACCTTGGGTGTGAAGCTGTGTGTACAACAACAACTGGCCTCATCTTGTGGCTCCCAGACAGGTTTACAGCGAACATTACCGTCATCTTACACTTCTGGAGCTAGCGACCAGGGGCTTGTTTCTGTCTTTTAGCGATGTAAGTTGATTTGGGCATGGCCTTGTAATATAACGACGTTTCATTGATGTTGTAGATCTGGTCCTTGGTGTACTGTCCCTCTTCAATAATCGCTCTAAATATCGCAGGATAGTCTCTCGCGGCCAGCTCATCGGCAGAGGCACGTTCACCAGACACTTTCATGTAAAAGAGTTCCTTGCGCTTGAGAAAATGGTCCAGCCATCCAACCGATGCCCTGAAAGGTTTTCCCACTTTTAACCTGCGAAATGCTGCCTTGTAAAAGAGCTGGGCTTGGTTCCGAATAAATCTTCCATTCAGTGGAACACCCTTTTCTTTCCTCATTATGAAGGTGGGAAGATAGCGCTCCATTAGTATCATAGCACGATTTCCCACCCACGAACGGCCGTCTAGGTCAGAGGCACCATACGTCTTCACTATAGCCTTTATGGCTTCACAGCTCTTCCACACAGTTCTCACTGTAGATTCAGCCAGTCCTAGGGCTCTCCCGATGGCAGTGTTTCCTTGACCCTCCTCCTTCATCTTAATGATCTTTAACTTGGTGGCGTGCGTCAGAAGTTTCTTAACTCTTGGGGTTGGAGCCATGGTGCGGCGAAGTACAGGCAAGGATGGAGCAACACAAAACACACCACACGTTGTACACGACAGGTTAGCTGTAGAGAGTGGATCCGCACAGTGCACGAGCCAGGACTGTTATGGTGCGCCCGCTCCCTTGTACCCCAAGCTGCACAGTAGAATGCCCGGGAATTTCTGTGCATCAACATGACGACACGTGACACTCTGTGTGAGGGGTGGTCGCGCACTAGTAGAAAATAGCATTTTTCAGCCACCCCTTGCCTCTGCCTCGCGTTCTGAGCGGTAAACTCGCACATTCAAGGGTTTTTGGTTATGATTTTTGGTCACTCGCGCACAATGTGAATCACGCACTGCGATGATGCGCACTGTGCAAACCTACGGTAACACTCTCCTTTGCACACCCGCCCACCCATCTCCGGCATTCTTAATCCCATACTTTCTTGTCGTGCATATGCCTTCACCCTCCCACAAGCTATCATTCATCAACAGAGTTCCACAATGAACTACACCCTCCATACAGCTCACTCAATCTCAGCTCTCATTCACTTTTTATACCACACCCTCCTTCATCCTCTTTCACACTTTCTTACCCTATCAAAACCATAAGTGCCCTCCAACAATCAGGCAGTACCTTTTCAAAGTTCTTTAAAGTTTTAGGGCCTACATTTTGATCGTTGATTAAACTTTAAATTTCATGTTAATAACTTGAAAAACCGTTCAATGTCCTTAAGTACCCAGTGGGGTACTACTTGGGGTTCCGACAGAAAATCTTTATTACTGGTGTACAAATCCCCTAATAGATCCAAGCTAGATTATGGCTCACAGGTGCATGGATCGGCATTCGATGCCACATTGAGGACGTTGGATGTGTTGCAGAATAAATGTTTTGCGAATGTGTATTGGAGCCGTCAGGTGCACACGTGTAGCTCGAATGGAAGTGGAGGCAGATGTACTGTACCTCCACTCCAAATACGTCGCGACCACCTGCTGCTGTCTTACGGGATCAGAACATCCAGGGAAAGTGATATCAGCAATGTGGCCTATACCCCCCGACATCAATGCCACCACCTTATGCAGGGGGGTTTGTCGGCCATTTGCTGTTAGCCTCCACTTACTAACTCAGGAGCATGGTGTGGACCTCAGTGACCGTGACAAGTTGGTGCCAAAAAATACAGCGCCTTGGGAACCACCCAACTTTTCCACTGATGCAACATGGCTCCCAGCACTGAAGGCCAAGGCGCCGGAGGCAGAGGTCCACCACTTGTTTCGTAAAATCATCGTGCGTCACTTGGGGTCCCACTAATTGTACACCAATGGCTCCAAGACGAGTGAATGTGTGGGCGATAGTGTGTGGTAGACTGAATGTTCCCTCATGTATCGGTTGCTGACTCATACATCTGTGTTTTCCTCAGAACTTTTTGCAATTGATAAAGACATAGACTGTGCTCGCAATTCTAGGCATGACACGATTGTCATATTTTCAGATTCAAAATCAGATCTTCAGGCAATTGCATCTTGCACTACGGATTCCCACGAGATCCAGGGCCGCATTATTAATAAAGGCCTTCATGCAACAAGTCCTTCAGCTGATCTGGGTGCCTGGTCATTGTCATATCTATGGGAATGAGCAGGCTGACTTACTTGCAAAGTCAGCTGTGGAACTCGAGAAGACTTGGGACGTTCCTCGTGGTTTACGGTCGAGTCTCTCCCTTGGGAAGAAATCAATAAATCTTCTACGGCAAGGTCAGTGGAGCAGACAGACTATGTTAACGTGCAAGCCACTCCTTGGCGAGTGGGACTCAGTCAATCGACCCAGCCGCCTTGAAGAAAGAATACTGGCAAGACTGTGAATGAATTGTAATACGATAACTCATTTGAAACCATATATTGAACGGCAATATCAACCTCATGTTGACATCTGTGGTGCGGTGTTATCTATCAGTCATATCATCCTGCGCTGTCGGCGATTTATTTATGCTTGTTTCACTTATAAATTACTATGGTGCAGCAGACGTCCCCTCCACCCTCTCCACCACCCTGGGTGATGGGGATATTGTTATAGCTGATAGACTGATGGCTTTCATGAGAGAGATCGGATTGATCAGAGTGGTTTTTTTTTTTTTTTTGCTGTGTAGTTATGTTTTTTAATCGAATGTAAATACCGGTATGTAAATGCTTTATTATTAATTAGGGTTGACAGTTAACGTATGTGAAATTGTTCCTGATTCTGACCGATCTGTTTCTTATACTGATGTTCCCTATATTAAACCCTGCCTCGGCTGACAGTCAGTAGTTGATGAGGGCAAGTGTGCAATATAGAAAGATATTAGACATTTTCAGTCGATGGTGTTCTGTTGGACGAGGTGCTTTACTTTTTGTATATATGAACATGAATTCCATCTGCTTGGATAAATTTCTAAGTTAGGGCCGACAGTTAACGTATATGGAATAGTTCTAGACTCATCTGGTTCTCTTTCATATATTGATGACCCCTTTATCAAACTATATGCCTCAACCGACAGTCAGCAGGTGATGAGATCAGGTATGTTATGTAGAGAGGCATTACATCTCTGCAGTCGATGGTGGTCAGTTCGCTGACGTATTTTTCTTTTCCAATTAGAGTAGGTGAAGCTCTTCGTATTTTTAGGTTTTCGTGTAGGTTAGTGATATGTATGTTAGGTTTATTAGCTTTAGGATATTAGACAAGGTTTCATTTTTTCACAAGGTGTTTTGTAATAAGAAAAAAATGAAAAAAAAGTACAACATACATAAGGTGTATATATATATATATATATATATATATATATATATATATATATATATATATATATATATATATATATATATATATATATATATATATCCATCCATCATCCAATCCTACATTGCCCCATAAGGAGTTTAGGAGCCCGGGGCTAGGCAAGTTGGTTCTGACATTTAAAATGAGAGTGACCAGCCTTACTCATCCCTGAGTGGTATTACGTAAGCAATAAACCCCAGCCACCCCTTGGATATAAACCATCACTGGTACAATCTGATTGGAGCGCCATAATTACCCAATAAACAACCAGGCGCCAAAATTTGGTTATATGGTTACCACGCAGCGTAGTAAATGGTTTCCTGTTGCACAGGAAAGCATTTGGTTTGTCACTCAGAATAGAGTCACCCACAGGCAGAAGGAAGAGGAAAGAATGAGGGAAAGACAGAAGAGGGAGTGTAAAGTCACCCGTATGCAGAAGGACGAGGAAAGAATGAAGAAAGACAGAAGAGGATGGAAGGAAAGAAGGATGGATGAAAGGACAGACACCCGAGAGCAGCACTACATCCGGTGAGTGGATGGTAAGCTCCCCCACCTACTATGTGTGTGTGTGTGTGTGTGTGTGTGTGTAGAGTGTCCATTTACAATGAAAATACTCTTTACAGACGAAACAAGCTTCCGCAGAGACGGAATTGTGAACCTTCACAATACACATACGGTACTTGGGCAAGTGCAACAACTGTCAGAGCACACCATGCAAAATTTTCAATAAACATTTGGGCCGGCATAACTGATGATCATCTCATTGGGTCACGTGTTCTACCTCAGCGCCTTACAGAGGAGACTTGCACAAGATTACTTCAAGATGTACCATCACTACTCGAAGACATTCCAATCAGGACCAGGCAATGCACGATGGTGCTCCGACACATTTTGCCCTTGTGCCAAGAGATTACCTGGATGATGGGTATCCCTAGAAGTGGATTGGGCGTGGTGGCCCTGTTTCATAGCCATCGCGGTCACCTGATATAACTCCACTTGATTACTACTTGTGGGGATACATAGAAAGCAGAGTGTAAGCTACTGAGGTCCAGACTCGTGAGGAACTGTGGAATCGCATTCAAGAGGCAGCTGGAACAATTAGCAACAACCCAGGAGTGCTTGAGCTTGTACGACAATCACTAATATGTCGTGCTGAAGCTTGCATCAGTGAAGACGGAAGGAACTTTGAACTTCTTCTCTGAGTAATACCAGTAATCTAGTTAGCTGTAAATGAACTATGTTTAAAAATGTAAAATTTCATTTGCCCTTAATTTTTTTAAAGATAAAATGACAAAGTAAAAATAAGTACTATTACAAAACAGGAAAAAATCACAACAAAGAAGAATTGATTACGTTGCTGTTTGTGCTTCTGTACGTTCTCTTTTGGGGTTGTATTCATAACTGCAGTTTTGTCAATGTGTTTTGATTTTATTTCTTTTTCTTTTTATTATTTTCCTTTTTGTACACTCCTCAGGGTATAAGTTGTTACTGCATTGTGTCTGTCTGTGATCTTTTTTGTGCATACCGATTGCCATTTTGTTTTTCTGTGTGTGGTTTGTATTAATATTGTTCTCTTAATTTAATGTTTGCGTCTGCATTTGGACTTTTTTTTTTTTTACATTGCATGGTTATATTCTGTGGATGTATTTTTTTGTTTAATAAATATCTATCTATCTATCTATCTATAGGGACTCCTCCCAATACCTCAGCTGGCCAGCCGCATCCCAGATATTTCACTGAATCAGAAGCCGCCCAGTTATTTACATCTACTGAATACATTGCCTACAGTATGTGAACAGCATCAGGCAAAGAAGTCCTATTGAGGAAGTGCTCTGCCAAAATGTTATAGCAAATGTCATAAGAACATCACAATTATGGTACAATGTTAGCGCCTCAAAAACACCTGGCATGTATCACGTACTCGCATAAGAAAGAATTTTTTTTTGGTAAAATCATTTGTTGTGATAAGTATCTACTGATAAGTAAATATAATAACACTCTTATCATTTTTACGTTGACACATACAAACACGTGTCAGTTCCCATGATTCTAATAGATATTCATTTACACTCGAATTTATTAACCAGCTAGTAAATCGTAACATTAATGTTTATCATTTACTTAGAAGGTTTTTATTTAGGACTATGTGTTACTATTGTACATTCGAGATATCACTAAATTTTCGTAATTATTTTAGTATTTTATAAACTGAACAATGAATCCTCCATCAGCCGTGTTTGTCAACTACTTCCTAGGGCACCTCGATGAAGTTCACCTGCTTCAATCTAATAAAGAATACCAAAGCCATTCCCACAAGTCCAAAACATATCGTACATGGATAGATAGATTGTTATTTTATTGACCACAGCCTACGGTAATAATGAGAGTATTAACAAATACATAATACGGTATCGTGGGAACATAACTTCACTAAATAGAAACTGTAGTCCACAGAAAGCAATAATTCTTGAGGACGACTTACACCTCCACTGGTGAAAACGATATATGTACACATTTACTATACAATGGATAATTTTGCAAGTTATGTCACTGGGGAATCTGAAAATAAGTCCTCTAGAGTACTGAACTGATATGCTTGTCTCATGTTATGTGCTGATATATGTACAGATTTACTATATAATGGATAATTTTGCAAGTTATGTCACGGGCGAATCTGAAAATAAGTCCTCTAGAGTACTGAACTGATATGTTTGTCTCATGTTACGTGCAAGTATACAGTTCTGTACCACATGTCTTTCAGTCTGGATACAAGTGCCCCTCGACTAGAAGGTGGCCACGACCTCTCCGATTCCATCATCCAATTTCCATCGCCAGTGAGTAAGCTGACACTCAGAAACGTGTAAACTATATTCTGTGAAATTCGCTCACACAGTGTTTGACCTTAAAGATATCGTGTACTAAAAGTGTAGGGTTTGTATCCTTGCAAACTAAACATCTCGATGAGTTTGACTGGGAGATAGAAAAATGTACGTTTCTCATGCAACTGTTTTCATTCACTGGTCTATTTCTTATTAAAACTCTAATATATATTTTCCTTCGGACTGCTAGTACTAGTAACAACATTCATAGAAAATGTCAACGGGTCATCAATGAGCTTAACTCTTTCAGTCCACATGTTACAGAAGATTTATTGTTGTTTAACCAAGTCTAGCAGTGATGGGTAACCTAACTCAGCATAGCACACCTACTTTGAAGTGGTTCTAATAGCTTTTTAATCACTAATTGTTCAACTTTATCACTGGCTTTAAGTCTGCACCAACCCAAGACTCACACCCGTACAGGAACGATGACGTAAATGCTGCATCAAATACTCACCGCTTTGCAGTAAATGGTACATAATTTTTCTTTTTAATAAACGACACAGACTTACCAACATTAAACATTTTATTGTGTGTGTGAATTTTGACCTCCGTAGACACTGAACCATCGCAAGTGAAACGTGACCCCAAATATACATACCAGGTAACTAGAACAGTCTTTGATTGTAAGGTCATTCACATGCAGTGGCTCAGCATCTTCGAGCCTGCCACATATGTCAAAGAATTCAGTATTGTCTGATTAATTTTCATTCCATAATTCCTACCGTACTGCTGCAATTATGACAACTTTACAATCATATTACTTCTGTTTATTGCCAGTAAGACTGTGTCATCCATCATAAGCAGGCTATGTGCCCACATTATAAACCCATCTACGGGACACTTTTCTGTAATAATCTTGATGTGGTCGTTAACAAAGTTGGGAAAAAGAATATAAGATGTAGGCGAGTCTTGTCTAACACCCAGAGTGGTAGTCATTACAGCAGACCCGATTACACTCTCAGTCAAGTGGTACACTGCCACCAAGGCAGAGAACATTACCATACAACACCCTGTGCATTTCAAGACGTTAAATAATGTGTTTTTCTGCACTAGGTCATAGACATTCGAAAAGTCAACAAATGTTACAGTGTTAGCTTTCTCCTTCTAGCCATATCTGTGAGCAGACACAGGGTGACGATGTGTTCCAAACGCCCCAGTTTTCTTTGTGCCCCCGCCTGCTCCCAGCATGTTCTAAACCACTGGCTCAGTCTTTCCAATAAGATCCCATCATGCAATTTGGCTATACAATTTATTCCACTAATACCACGAGAGTTGTTAGAGTTTGCCCTATCTCCTCGCTTAATGACAGAGACCAGCTTGGCTCTACTCCAAGAGCTAGGATAAACTCCGGATACACTGTCAGATAATGTAGTTTGAGTTAAAATCCAATCGACAGGTAGAAGTGAGAATAGACCCTTGGAAACGTCATCTGGCCCACAAGCTTTATCTGGTTTCAGACTGTTCATTTGTTCTTGAACTTGTTGGACAGACATAGGATCATCCAGCAGTGGTATAGCAGTATGGTGCTGATGTTGTCTGGGGAAAGGTCTGCAGGAAAATGTGATGGATTAAGTATATTTTCATAATCATTCTTAAACTCTTCATCACTTGGACAATCAGTACAGTTACTATGGTATTCACTGTAGTCCCCCTGCAGTTAACTGCTTTCCACACCCGTGTGGCGTCTCTGTCTCTCAACAATCTCTCCCATCTCTCTAAATCAGAACTGCCATCATTATCTGCACCAGCTTCACACCTGCTCTTTTCTGCACATCGGACAATTCATCTGTTAAACTTTTTGCTAAACCGTTTAAATCCTCCTCCTCCTCCTCCTCCTCCTCCTCCAATAGCTCAGGTACACCCGAGGAAAGTTCCGCCTTATACACCTGCCTACCAGCTCGGACCTTTATGTGTGAGACAACCACTAGTGAAGCAGTAGCCAGACACTCAAATGTCTGGTACCACTGTTTGAGAGGGGAGAGGTTAAGGGAGGAGGAAGGCTGGGGGACCTGATAGTTCCTACCGCACCCTCTTCCATCCCCAACCTTCTCACACAGTTACCAAATAGATTAATGTTGGCTACTGCTTGCTACCACTTGTCTCACATTTACTATTTCGAAGTGGTAAGCGAGTGTATAAAGCGGAATTTTCCTCGAGTGTACATTAATTTGTGACACACTGTACACAATCAACTTTTTGTCTTTCCGATCAACCTTAAATGGCCTTTTGATAAAATTACCTTTATTTGTCGTGCTATAAAGAGTAGCGTGATCTTCCAGACAGCCCGCTCGAGCCATTACCCTATCCCTGTCTATCCTCGTCATGGTCACACTTACTGTAAACTGGTGCGTGGTCAGACGGCATACCATCACACTGAGTCACTGAAACTTACTCAGGTTGTTTATCATAATCTGCGACGGTACACATGTGTCCAGTTCAGAAATCCAGCGCCACATTTTCGGTATGTCTTATTCCCCACATAATGCTGAGAGGGACTCTTAAAATTACTGAGTACCAACAACTCAGTTTCAATACATAAAGATAAAATTTTGGTAAATGTTACTAAGAGGGCCGTACTCGATTTTATGGTTAAAACATATTTTTTCCTATGGTTTTTCTTGTGATTCGTGTGATTTTGACCTTCATTTCCCGCGGAAATGCTTCGTTTGCCCCTCCCCCCTACAATTTAGGGGCCTCGTGCCAATGCGGGGTTTTGGGTGGGGAAGTTAGGGAAAACGAAGCAAAACCGGGGATTTAGAAGGTGAAAATCAAACAAACAAAAAGAAAGTCGGGAAAAACAAGTTATTAACCCCTTAAGACCGCAATTGTTTCAGGCAGGGTACCTCCCACAACCGCAATTCGGGGGTGTTTTGGCGACTTTCACCAAGGGCAAATTGACTGTTGTGACTAAAAAGGAAGAATTTACACACCTGGCAACGCAATCCGTTCCCACGTAAGCCTAATGGTTACTGCACAATTGAGCGTCAAAGTTAAAAAAAAGTTTATGATAGTTACCCCTCGAAAACAATCGAAAACATGAAAATTTTGATAACTACCAATTTTTCTTATTGAAACAGGTCTCTTCAAATTGTTTTGTCACACCAACCATGAAAACAGGTGCATGTAGGTGTGGGGAGATTACTAGGCTGTGGGGAGATAAAGTAGGCTGTGGAGAGTAGGCCAGTAGCTACGGGGGTTGGAAATAACAAGCTTTTTGCATAAAATGAAAGGACCTCAGTGTGTTCTGTAACATTTACCATGAAAACAGATGTGTATGTAGGTGGGGGAGGCGGTGGCTCAATCGGTAGAGAGGTGGCCTGTAGTCCTAACGGACCCAGGTTCGAATCCCGGCTGGGGCAGGGAACAGTTTAAGGATTTGAATTTCATTAAATCAGGCTTTACTGATCTACCAGAAGACCCGCCGACATGTCGTAAAAATACCCCAGCTAATACCAATACACCAGTCCTGTATGAGACAGCCCTAGCATGTATTCAATATGGACGGTGGGTGTTAGCGCCGAAGTGGTGACATGTAGAGGTGTATGGTATGTAGGAGGACTGCTGGGCCTTGATAGCAGGCTGTGAAGCCTATGCCCAGTGTCGGACACATAAAAAAAAAAAAAAAAAAAAACTAGTGTGGGGAGTAGGCCTACAAGGCCTTGGTGGTACTTGGGGAGAAAATTTTTGGCAACAACCAAATTCTCTTGTGGAAACCCTCCATTTCAATGGGATTTGTCATACCAACCATAAAAACTGGTGTGTATGTAGGTGTGGGGAGATAAAACAGGTGTGGGGAGTAGCCCTACAAGGCCTCAGAGTCATTCCAAAACTAACACAGACGCATTTAAATATTTATAACCATCAAGGACATCAAAATAAAGTTGAATAATGCAATAAATGCATGCATAAGAAAGGAAAAAAAAAACAATAATTTGTTTCCGATTTCTCTTTTTACTGTCCCAACTTCTCGTTACACATTTATCATACCATTACAATTATCACATTATCATCACACTTCATCACACTTATCATTACAGTTTCGGCAACAACCTAATTCTCTTGTGGAAACTCTCCATTTCATTGGAATTTATCACACCAGCCATGAAAACAGGTGTGTTTGTATGTGTGGGAAGATGAAACAGGTGCGGGGAACGACCCTACAAGGCATTATAGTCATTAGAAAACTAACACAGACGGACACTACTCAGAGATGCTAATCTGGGCAGGTCGGGAGAATGAAAAAAAAAAAAATAAGATGCGTCGTATGTAGTACAACATATAGCATTCTGCAACTACGTACGGACAGAAACTGGTAGGTACGAAGTGAGAAATGAACAGAGTGAGGTGTAAAAATTTGGGAAGAAGTAGAAATAACATGAAACAGGTACGTACATCAGGCCTGATACTCGGGGACCTGTTGGGGGTTGGAAGGGTAGTGAGGAACAAGGAGGGAGAGATGGGGTGGGGTTGGGGGGGGCGAAGCTTGCAGGGAGGGAGGAGGGGCAAGAGAGGGTGGGAAGGGACGCAGGTTGCTGTGGGAGGAGAGATGCAGTTGCGTGGAGGGGTGGGAGAGTGATGGGGGACAAGAAGGGCGTGAGAGAGTGGAGTAGAGGGTGGCATCGAGGCGGCCGAGAGGGGGGTGCCCCCCCACCACCCGGGTTGGTCCGATTCCCCCTCACGCAACATCAGGAGCGAGTTCTCATTGGCCTGAAGCCATGTATGTCATAATCGGGGTGGAACAAGCGCTCCGCAGTTTTTTACAGGCCACGTTCAAATGATGCAATTAGTCATTTTGGCATAAAACTCAAATCACATCAGTTGAAGCGATTAGGACTTAAGGGGTTAACCATAAGCAAACCAAACCTAACCTAACCTTACCTAACCAAACCTAACCTAAACTAACCTAACCTAACCAAATCTACTAACCTTAGTGAGAATGTGGTGGGGCAGGTTTCTTCCAAAAAGGTTACCTTGAAATAAAGAACAGTAAAGCCACATCTCCTGCATTGTCTTTTGTTCTTACGGTATTTGCGGGGTCACTCACAACGTGGACACCTCACAGATGATGGAGGGACACCATGTGCAGCTAGAATGTCTAATGTTTTTTTTCATTATCTTCCTACACGTCCTTCAAAATCCGTAGAGGACGAGGGGAACAACCATCACAAAGACGCTCTATGTTGAAACTTAATTTGAATTCAAGGAGGGAATCCGAATAGGAAATTTGAGATCACTGATTGGCTGCTCCGGCACAAGTGAAGTAACAGTAGAGCGCTGATTGGAGCAAAGACGCCACCAGATGGCACAGCCGTCAGTCTAGCCACGGGCCGTGTGAGAAAGAGGTAAGAAAGATGGCCTTGCCACCTCCCTGCTTGATATCGGATGCGGTAGGTTTATTCTTGTGGAACCAAAAATGTTGTCAGACGTAATTTCGGATAATACTCGGAAACAAAAAAGAAATTGAAAAATGATCCCGATCACCAGTGAAGTGAATACGGCCTTTTTAGTAATAAATACCAAAATTTCAGCATTATAACTGGATAAATCAATATCATCCTTGATATCTGGGCACGAGTATACACCGGAATTTGGTAACTCAGCAAGTGTAGGCCTGTTTTCCAAATCTTGCGTTCATATCTCCCATAATGAACACTCCATTGTGCATACAGTATAAGTTGAACTCAGCTTTTCTTGAATCACAGTGAACAATTCATTTGAAAAATACACTGAATCACAAGGGGATATATAGCAGAAACCAAATAATACACCTGGACTGCTTCAAAACTGAGCCCATTTCTGATCTATACTGGTATCGATGCTGCTCACTGACGCTAATATTTCTTAATTAACAGTACAGTCCCACCTCGTTGAGGTGTATCAACTACCTTACTGTATACATCACATACCCAGGAATGACGCAGGCATCAGTTTTCGTCTCGTTAATGCATATTAAGTCAAATTGACGTAAATATTGCTCAGCATTTTTTTTTTCAGTCTAGTCTAAATTTCCTTTATATTCCAGGGTACTATTTTCAATGTACTTACCCACTGCGGTGGATTCAGAAAAAGTGAAGCTTCGATGTATCTTTATCATCCTAGTAGAGCCTCCATTCATGGGTGTCCAAGTGAATGATGCATCCCACATTCTCAGGCTGCTTTCAATCCGCCGCCTCTGCGTTCTGAAGTCGCAACCACTCGTTTCTCACACTAGAGTGGACATCCTTATTTATGTATAATTTCTTGTATTTATCTTCAGCCGATTTCATTTGTTTTGCATTCTTCACAATGCTTGCGCCACCTGGCGCCTGCGACAGCTCCCCAACCACCCTGTTTGCAGTGCATACATCTCACATCCTGCATCCCTGTCAGATTTTACGGACGTTTTCTTCATCGGATACAGCGCCATCAAGGGCTTCACAGTCATCAGGAACACCCAAAATAACGATGCTTTCTTCAGGAACCGTTGTTGTTTAGCCATTATTTCTGCTTGTTTTTCAACCTTCAACTCAAGTTCAGTAAATCTTTTGTTTATTATGCTTTCTGAGGAATTAATTATCTGCATAACATATGTTACTTCCTTAGCAATGTTGTTCAGCTTCTTAGTGAGTGGATTGAGTACCCAAGCTTGTAGCTCAGATGATAAAATACAATCTATTAATTCAACCTTCTTCACTGCCTTGCGCTGGTTCAGTTGTAATTTTCTCAGTTCTGATAATGACCAGGCCATTTTATCACTCGTGCACACTCCACTCTCCTATATCTATGCTCGCCTGATATAGGTACTGTAGAGTCCAAAGCCTTCCACAGCTTGAGCTCGGGTCGTTGTTTCGGCCAGGGCGAACACACAGGTCCCAACATACTTTTTTTTTTTTTTTTAATGCGAGGAAGAAGGAACCAAAGGCCATGAGCTCGCAGTAACAGTTCCCTCCAAGAGAAAAACAAAATACAATAGAGAGCCAAATTCAAGATCCGATCATTTTGAGATGCCTGGACACACTGCGTTTGAAAGACTGGAGATCATAGGCAGCACGAAATACAGACAGAGGAAGACAGTTCCAGAGCTGACCTGTTGCATAAATGAAAGATTGGGAGTAACGGTTAACTCTTGCATTAGAGAGTTGGACAGAAAAGGGATGAGAGTTTGTTGCCAGACGGGTGCTACGCGCCCGTCGTAGAGGTGGAGGAATGCAAGCAGACAGTTCAGAGGAGCAGTGACCATTAAAGTAGCGATAGAAAAGAGATAAAGATGCAACAGTGCGGCGAAGAGACAGAGGTTGAAGGGAGTCAGTAAGAGGAGGAGAGTTAATGAGACGAAAAGCCTTTGACTCCACCCTATTGAGAAGAGCTGTATGTGGGGAGCCTCCCCACACATGAGAGTTGTACTCCACACAGGGGCGGATAAAACCCCTGTATAGAGTCAACAATTGTGCAGGGGTAAAGAAAGAGCGAAGTCGGCTTAGCACACCCAATCTCTTGGAAGCAGATTTTACAAGAGATGTAATATGATCTTTCCAAGATAAGTCCCGAGTAAATGAAACCCCAAGCATGTTCAAGGATGATGCAGGATTAAGCTGAATATTATTAAACATTAGTGGGTATACCTGTGGAAGATTTTGTCGGGTTGATAGGTGTAAGAACTGAGTCTTAGATGCATTAAAAACAACCATATTATTTTTACCCCAGTCAGAGATACGAGCCAAATCAGACATTAGGTGTGCCATAGCCTCATCCCTTGTTTGTTGAAGTAACTGTTGAGATGGGCGTTGCGGGAACCGAATGGAAAGGTGAAGGGTGGAGTCATCAGCATATGAGTGGATTGGGTTAGATGTACAGCTTAGAAGATCATTGATGAATAAAAGGAAGAGAGTTGGTGATAGGACAGAGCCCTGAGGAACACCACTGTTGATAGATCTAGGAGAAGAACGATGGCCGTCTACAACAGCGGCTATAGAACGACCAGAAAGGAAGCTAGCGATGAAGGCACAGATAGAAGGATAAAAACCATAGGAGGGCAGTTTGGAAATTAAAGATTTATGCCAGACTCGATCAAAAGCCTTTGAGATGTCAAGTGCAATGGCAAAGCTTTCGCCAAAGTCCCGAAAGGAGGATGACCAGGAGTCTGAAAGGTAGGTGAGAAGATCGCCAGTGGAGCGTCCGTGACGGAACCCGTATTGACGATCGGAAAGAAGGATGTGATAGGAAAGATGCCTTAAAATTTTTCTATTGAGAATTGACCCGAAAACTTTTGAAATACAGGACGTTAAAGCAATTGGACAATAGTTGGAGGGTTGGGAGTGGTCACCCTTCTTTGGGACTGGCTGAATGAGAGCAAACTTCCAGCAAGAAGGAAAGGTACAAGTTGACAGACAAAGGCGAAAGAGTTTGCCTAGGCAGGGTGTAAGCACAGAAGTACAGTTCTTGAGAACAACAGGAGGGACCCCATCAGGCCCATATGCCTGGATAATATCCTTTGATACAAACTACGAGATGCACTGAGTTCTTATCCTGTATTCTTCATTAGTTACACTCCTTTATCTTGAATATATCTCCTATAAATGACGAATAATATGAGGAGACTCGTCACCAGTGTCTATACGCCCTCCATGACCACACACACACACACACACACACACACACACACACACACACACACACACACACACACACACACACACACACACACACACACACACACACACACACACACACACACACCATCACTTGTCAGAATACAGTGTCTGTGCATTAGAATTGATAAGTCTTGCTAAACTGCCTGTCAACCTTTATGCTTTTTCTCGATTTTCACGCATTGGTTTTCATATGGATAAGATTGTGTGAATTTTGAATTAAGATATATGTGAAACCTTTATCTTCTTAACTAAGGTTGCCATCTTTGGAATATGTTTTGTCCTTGAGCGTTTGTAGGGGTTAGTCATCTGGCGATTCGCAGTCTAGTGGACTTCGTCGAGACACCCTAGAGCTAGGCTAGAGAGCTGTTTGCAAACTCAGCTGATGGAACATTCATAGGTCAATTAATGAAATATTGTAAAATGGACGAAAATATATCTTGTAATACAGTAGGAATGCACAGTCCTAGATAAAAATCTTATGTGTAAATGATAAACATTGTTATGATTTACGAGTTGGTTAATGAATTCGTGTAAATGAATTCTGACTAGATTACCGGAAATTGGCTCGTACGTGTATGTGTCAGTGTAAAAATGATAAGATTGTTATTGTATTTCTTTATCAATAGATACTTATCAATACAAATGAATGTACTGAAAAAAAAGTTCTTATTCGAGTTCGTGATACATGCCAATTGTTTTTCCGGCGCTGACATTGTATTATTGGTGTGGTGTCCTTAGGACATGTGCTATAATATTTGGCAAAGCTTTTCCTCAAGCGGCTTCTTTGCTTGATGCTGCTCACATACTCTAGGCAATTTATAGATGTAAATAACTGAATATATAAATCAATTACCTGGCAAATAATTGGTGGCTTCTGATTCGGTGAAACATTTGGGCTACAGGCAGCTGAGGTAGTAAAATGAGTACCCACACGGAATGGAATACTGCATCCAGGCGTCTACGCCCTCCCCATCCAGTCCTGGAGGACCCGAACATTAATAACCATTATGCCGATACAGTTTATTTTTGGCACTCGCCTCCACATGCATGACCTGAAACATTCTATGAAGTAAACAAACTCGATGATATGGAAGTAACTGGACCTAAAGGTTTTAAAGTCCTGAACTGTTACACAGTGTCTTAAAGATCAGAGCAATGAAAGGGCTTATTTTCAGCACAAGCCTTCACAGCATGAACTAAAAGAATGCTTGTTGATCTTAATTGATCTAATGAACCTAAAATGTTGTAAATGTATCTAAAATGGTTTAAATAATCTTAAACACATTGTACTTGAGTTTGTACATAGCTAAATTGAACCAGAATGGCGAGATTAGAACTACACTGACCGGCGTGGGGGTGACTGGATTCTAATGACTCTGAACTTGACTTTATGCAAAGGCCATGCCCTCATAAGGCCATGAATAGACCTCACTGGACCTCAACTACCGAACAGTGTCCTGAAATGGCGTGACTGCGACGAAATGGATCTAAATGGTTCTGAAGAAGCACTGATGAACCTGAAATTAACTTATTTTGTTCTAAATTAATTAAATTTTGAGTATGCTGTAGGACTCATGAGGCTTTAATAGATACAAACTGGACTTAACCTTGGTGAACAGGAATTTGTCTGACTTGACTTGCTTAGGCCTCAATAACTTGATGGGCTGCACCTGACCTGACATGAATTATCTTGAATGGGCTTATGCGTACTGGCTGCAGCGTGTAAAAGTTTCATGACAACTGAATACAGGGTGATTTGAATACTTAATGCTTTTTTTTTGGGGGGGAGGGAAGGTCTTTGTCTCTTCAGGTTAAATTATAACCATTTTAATAATAAGGTGCCTTATATTTATTTATAATTAGATAGCCATGGATACTTAAACATGTCTGGAAAAACACCACCGTTACTTCTCGAGCCCCTCCAATATGTATGTACTAGACAGCAGCTTCAATAATTTTTTACTGGTTTCAATACACGACGGACCGAATACGTCCACGATGTTAGTACTACCACTTGTGATACTGACTGAAGTTAGGTCAGGAGTGATTCAAGGAGGAGTTCTTTCGTCTTTGCTGTTTGTTTTGGTCATTGATTATATTATGAGAAAGGCTGCAAGGAGAACAAGTGCAGGAATTAACTGGAAGGAATATAAGAGGCTGATGGATTTGGACTATGCTGATAATATTGTACTGATCTGCGGAAATATTTACGAGATGCAGAGGGTGCTTGATTGTCTGGTGGAGGAAGGAGAAAAAGTGGGACTGGTAATAAATTGTGGAAAAGACTGAAATTGTAAATATGAACGTGGAGAACCAAATCGATTATGTAATTGGGAATAATGTGGTGATGAATGCAGAAAATTTTAAATATTTGGGATCGATTGTATCATCTAATGGATCATTAAACAATCATTAAACAATGAAACTGGGAAGAGGATTAGACAGGCTTGGCGAGCTGTTGGAAAGTTGAGATCTGTTTGGAATAGTAATATGCTTTCGGTACATACTAAAGTAACAATTTACAAGTCCATGGTTAGACCAGTTTTAATCAATGGGCATGAGTCATGGTAAAGTGCAATTGCAACAGATCAGAAAGTATTTGAGAATAAAATACTGAGAAGGATTCTTGAGGTAAAGTGGCAAGACAGAGTTACAAATGAAATAGTAAGGGATTTACGAGAGTTGAACCAGTTGATGATATGTAAGACTGTCTCGCTGGAAATGGGTGGGGCACATATATAGAAAAGAAGACAGTTTAATACAGGATGTGCCAGAGTGGACTGCACAAGGAAGAAGAGGCAGAGGTAGGCCGAGGGAAACCTGATTGAGGACAATGAAAAGAGAAGCAGGAGAGGAGTGTTGGTGGGACCTGAAGGAGATGGCAAGACACAAATGTTGGTGGGGAGAGTTCATTGAGGCCTTTTGCATCCCGTGAGGTGCCACAGGAAATGATTGATTGATTCCCAGGCCTTGTACAGTAATCAATATACTGAACTGCCTGGTGATGACGTTGCTTTTTCACTCACGACCTGGTCAATGGTGAGGTATGAGACGAAGAAATCGTAATATCTGAAATCCAGGTGATAAATTGACTTGAACAGGTCATACTGGACCTGAATTGTCCTAAATGAATCAGATTTATCTTTCACTGACCTCAAAGTTAATTCATTAGATGGAACATTTGATGAGAATCACTGGACCTGAGGTGCCATGCATGAACTTGAATGGAAACGATTGGCCTTGATTATATCTGAAGTGATCTTAGTGGATCAAACTGACTCGAATGTACCTAATTTGATGTGGATGCTGCTGCACGGATGTTACTGAACCAAATTTGGCCTATGGACATAAACTAACCTTAACTGTTCTGAATGCAACTAAATTGGTGTCATATAACCATTTCAAAAATGAATACCCTCGAGCAGTCTGATTTGACTACTGGTCTAATTTCTTTCTGATTAGTTCGCTATAGAAAATTATTATTGTTCTTATGACGATAATCTCAGCTGACTGCATGCCGGATCACGTTTATGTCAAGACGAAGTCAGTATGCTGTCGATGATCGTGTTTAATTTCTTTTGATACCACGTACTCTATGACAATACCATTCCTATGCTTATATTAGCTAAGACAGAAAGGGTTTATGCATTCTCTCTCTCTCTCTCTCTCTCTCTTTCTCTCATGGGCGTCCGGTGGGGAGGGGCAAGGGGGGGGGGCAGTTGCCCCCCTTGGAATTTCAAAGTGTGTTTCAGTTCTTGTTCAAGTTTGGTTGAGTGATTTGAGTCAGTTCATGCATACTGTCACTTCATGCATTTGGTGTAAGTCATGTAACTCATGTAAGTATATGCCTATGCCTATTTGAAGTGTGTGTACTTTGATATATTATAGCCGAACATATATAATTTCTTTTATTTTGCCCCCCATACAAAAAATCTTGTGGACGCCCCTGCCCTGTCTGTCTGTCTGTCTGTCTCTGTCTGTCTGTCTGTCTGTCTCTGTCTCTGTCTCTGTCTCTCTCTCTCTCTCTCTCTCTCTCTCTCTCTCTCTCTCTCTCTCTCTCTCTCTTTGGCTGATTTCCTCCCCACTATTTCTTTGGTTCAGGTTTCAGAAAAACAAAATCCTTTTATCTTTGTGGTTCATTTTTATGCCACATTTTTCTCTCGCTAGCTATATTTTTTATATATATTTTGTTCTTCCTCTTTTCTCTTTTCTCCCCAGCTTCCTCCACTTTTTATTAACTCTTCATTCACTTTCTTTTTGATATGTATTCCTTTCATAGCTCTGTTCTCAATCTCTCCATTCCTGTTGTCTTGTTATTCAATTACTTAAATGTGAACAATTTAATATTGTAATATTGTAAATCTTTTCACTATGTTTCCCGCTCTTTCTCCTTCTCTTTATCTAATCTCTCCCATGTTCCTCTCTTTTCCTTCATTTTTTCTTCTTCTCTCTCTCTCTCTCTCTCTCTCTCTCTATTCCATCAAGTCCCAAACTCTTCTCATCTTCTCCTTCCTCCATCTTCATTCTCTCACTCATCTGTTATCTCTCTCTTCCTTTTCATCCCCTTACCTTTCATTCTTTCCTTCCCCATTTCTTTGATTCTTGTCTCCTTTCTTTCTCCCTTTATTTTCCCCCTTCTCCCCCTTGCCCACTCTCTTCTTTCATCTCATTTCTCTCTCCCTCTGTTTCCTTCCATTCTCCCCTCTCCCCTCCCATTCCTATATTCTTCCCTCCACTTTTACTCCACCCTCCATCTCTACCCCTGTTCCCTCCTCCCTCTCCCGTATGCCCTTCTCCCTCCCACCCTTTCTTTTCTCTCACAGTCTGAAATACAAAGGAAAATATTTAATCTTCACTTTAACTCTTTCCGCATGAGTGTGTGTGTGTGTGTGTGTGTGTGTGTGTGTGTGTCAGAGAGAGATACAGAGATAGAGACAAAGAGAGGGGAGGGGACACAGAAACAAGAGAAATAAATGTGAAAAAACTAAAAATAAATAACAAGTAAAAGAAACTGTAGAAATATGTCGGGAGAAACAAGATGAGAGAGTGGAAGAAAGAAAAAATAGGGAAGGTAAGGAAGGACATACTATATGGTTGTTGTTGGTGTTGTTTTTCAACCCCGGTCCCTCAGATAGGGCAGACCTATCGGCTGAAGGAAAGAAGCTGCCCCTATGATATTGTCCCATATATTCTCTACACCGTTTTTGTTGTGCTTGCGTGCTAGTGTGACGTGCTGTGCAGTGCCTCATTATGTGTGTTGTGTTGTGTGAACCTATTTCACAAGGTGGGCACGTGTCATCTGTAACTCCACCCAACCCATCTCTAAGCTCGTAGTTAAGGAGGGCTGGGTCATGTCCTGCTCTGCTCGAAAGCCTTGCTAGATAAACTTAATTATGACTGTTTAGCTACATATACCATTGATGGATGGGTGTAACGAAGAGGATCCGTAATACATTGTTCTTTCTGATCGACGTGTTTTATTGTCCTGCATGTGCAGTGAGCATGTAGGTGACTCGTCATTGATAGTGTTGGAATGTCTGGGGATTGGGCAGTGGTGTAAAAGATATTAAGTTTGTGTTATCATTGTTGTATGTGCCTAGTTGTTATGTATAGCTGTCATGTTATGACACGAGTATAGTGTATTGCCACAGACTGTTGCGTAAAACTGTTTCTCTCATATCATGCTAGTGTCTGACAGGGAGGACTTTAGTTTCAGAATGTAAGTGAACCGTGGGAGTGGTTCTGGTGAAGCCGGTGGTGGTCAGTAGGGTGTTGTTCTGTATGGTTTGTAAAGTGTTGTACTGAGTATTAGATGGGATGGAAGCCTATGCTGGGGAGGCATAGGAGATCACTGATTAAAAAAATAATTATTGCATTGTTTGTAGAGTAAGGAGAGTGTTTCCTTTTGTTGCCCAGAGTCTGGTCCTGTAGTTGCCCTTAGAGCACTGAGCCTGAGGGTGCACCACCTCTTGAAGCCGTGTATCGTCGCTGATGGTGAGTCCAATGTCATAACTGTCATATGTCAGTCCAAGGATCTTTGTGGAGTGTGTGTGTGTGTGTGGCACACGTATTTGACTAAATGGGGTGTGAAGACAGTTCCTGTATTTAGTTTAGTGCTGGTAGTGAGTGTTGTGGTGGAATTGGCTAGGACAGGCCCAAGTCTGCAGTGTGTTATGGTAATCCTGTTCCAGTGTGCAAGCTGTGTCTGCAATGTTCTGTGTGGTTGTTATAGTGATGCCAACTATTTAGGAAGCAATGTTGGTGGGTCGTCGGGGTATGGGATTGTCATGCTGGTATAGGTTGAAGGTTATATGTGAGAAAACGGAGCCCTGTGGAACTCGGTTTGGGAAATTTCGTGTTCGTGATGGCTTGCCCAGGAATGTAACATGTGCTTTTCTACCAGGCAAATAGTTGGCAAGCCAGAGTTTGTTGTTGTTCTCCATGTCTGTGTTGTATATCTTGGTGATTAGTCTGCATCGTAGGATGTCATCAAAGGCTTTACTAATAATATTGTTGTGAGGACTGTGCTTTATGTGGGTGTCATGTATTTGATGTAGTCTGATGTTGGTGTGATAATCAGTAAGGTGTTTCTAGAGTGTAGTTCTCTAAATCAGTGTAATGAAGTAGTAAAGGGGACATTGGATGTGACTTTGTTGGCAATGAGGTGCTCGATTATTTTGGACTAGCAGGGGTACCTGCGTTGCCCGGGCCAAAAAGGCAAACACTCTAATACTATTTGTTCTAGTTCAATCTTTTTTTCTACTGCAGAAAGACCTTGTACTTCTTATGCTTTTGAAGAGGGATTAGAAGAAGTCCGGGAACTTTCCATTTCAGCTATTGCAGATTAACACACAGTATTTGGGCGCACTTGTTTACTGTTACCAGTAACCTCAAAATGACCCCCGATCGGTGACCTCAAATGACCTCGAAGGTCAACCTCACGTAGCCTATATCGGAACTGGAGGTCATGTAAGTCTCCATTCCAAAAACTGGCTGCTGGTTCCAGTCATTTGAGCATGTAATACTGGTGACCTCAAATTACCTCCGACCAGTGACCTCAAATGATCTCGAAGGTCAACCTCACATAGCCTATGTCCGAACAGGAGGGCATGTGAATCTCCCTGCATAAAATTGGGCTGCTGAGGTACTCGGCATTGCGCGGCCTAAAAACGCAAACACTCTACCAGTGACCTCAAATGACCCAGATCTGAATTTTCACCTCCTAAAGCCATCCTTGGGTCACCCTGATTCAAATTATATATGGTTCTGGGGGCCTTTGGCCCTTGGTTTGGGCGTGATTGAAGGACAAACAAACAAACAAACAATGCAGCTCTTTTATGTAGATAATATGCTAAGTAGTGTTATGGGTCTGTATGAAGAGGGGAGTGTTTGGCCCATGATTTGTTCAAGTATAATGATAACTGTCTCATGTTTCCAATTAGCCTACTGCGAATGCTCGTGTGTGTATGAATAGTTGCTGATGTTTGTGAGGTCCTGAATGCCATAAACCTTTCAGATACAGGTTGCTGATGTCATCCGGCAGTGTGCTTGTAGAGCTCTTTGTTTTTCGTGATAATGTTAGGTCTCTGTTCTGGTATGGAGGGTGTTGCATTGTGATCTAGTATAAAGGAATGCCTATGTTGTGATTTTATTTTTTTTTTTCACACTCAGTGATTGTTGGTGTTAAGTGACATGTTTTTGCGTAGTGGTTCACGATTATGTTTGTTCTTTGTAGGAAGGGATGTGCTAGGTATTGGAGGTGATAACAGCATTTGTCTTAAAGGTGCATGTTTGTGAATCCATGATATTTTTGAGAATTTTTAGAGCCGAGAGAGATCAGCGAAGTGATTAATTATTGTTATACAAGCCTTAAAATTTTTCGTTTTCTATGTGCTAATATTGTTGTTGATCCCTTTGTTTAGTTCTTTCAGCCTTGTGAAAGTGTTTTGTGTGTATGTGTGGGAGAGGGGAGATGTGTTTAAGTCTGTCGCGTTGTCTAATGAGGAGGTAATCTCTGGTGTAAAGGCTGGGTTGTAATGTCATCTCTTGCCTCGTGGTATGTGGTGTTTGTTTGCGTTAAGTATGATGTTGAATTTTGTAATGTGCTTTTTAATGTTTGTGATGGGCGTGTTGTTTTGTATGCTGAAGTGCTCTTCTGTTGCTTAAGTGGATTTGTCAAGTCTACTTTCTTGTAATCTGTGTACTTGAGGCGCAATGACACTGGAGTGGATTGTGTTTCGATGGAGATAGTGATCTGACACAAATCTGGGTTCCGTTCACAAGGTAGTGTTGAGTGCAAGTGTTAGTCAGTAGAATGTGGTGTTTGGGGAGAAGGGGCTGCTGTTTGCCTCGTGTATGATGAGGGTGTATTGTGAGTTGTCCTCAGGAATATTGCGAGATGTCAGTGAGAATGTACAGTTGCGAGCAGATGACTCGAGGCCACCTAGTCCACCAACATGTTGGTGTTTTGTCTGGCAACAGTGGTAGCTGTGAACTTGACCGAGATTCAGTCAGCTGTTCGTGCGAAACAAACCCATCGACCTCTGACTCCAAAGCAGGTGGGATAGTTCCAGGTTCACACCACAGTAGGTGAAACAAGGGGAGGGGGGTGTGGGAGTTATATGGAGGGTGGTGGGTGAGGAAGGACGGGACCACGATCTAAGTAAGGGAGGTCAGCCAGACAGCGTGCCGCGTGAGCCTTCATGATGTCACATCAGCCTTTTGGCGAGCGGGTTCAGCTTGTCCCATTCCATGCATGAATGAATGAATAGGGACACCATGATCTAGACACCACAGCATCAAGCCCTGGGAGAGAGAGAGAGAGAGAGAGAGAGAGAGAGAGAGAGAGAGAGACAGACAGACAGACAGACAGACAGACAGAGAATGAATGAATGAATATAATATACACCAGGAATGATGGTTGTATTTTATCACACTAATAAATGCTGAAAATTACATTGATTTATTCTTTAATCCTTCTAAGAGCCATCATAAACGTTGCTCACGTTATTATATATTGGGAAGAGAGAGAGAGAGAGAGAGAGAGAGAGAGAGATTGATAGATAGTTAGATAGATAGAGAGACAGATAGATAGATAGATAGGTAGGGAGATGAGTGTGAATGTGATCGAATGTGTATTTGTGTGTGAAGGTTTTTGTTATTTTGTTATTTTCTTTTCCTTTGTCGTATCGCTGCCCCACCGTGGTGGGAAGGTGCGATTAAGTATAAAACAAAAAATATAGATAGATAGACAGGAGAAACATATATTAAGTCCTGCTGTGGAATGTTACAGGCGGATGATAATGTGATTTATTGATATACTGACTATGGTTATGGTAAATGATTATAAAAACATAAAATACTGTATACTGTAGGAGAGATGAAGCTATGAATGAAGCAGTGTGGTTGAACATCAGATAGCGTGTCCAGGCTGACGCCAGCCAGCCAGCCTTGAGAGCAAGGATTGGGAAGGCAGAGGGGCGTGTGTGACGTCATGCAGGCGGGGATTCCCCACTGTCTGGCTGACCTCCCCTACTTAGATCATGGGCGGGACGAGGTGGGACGTGTGATGGGAGGGGGGTGAGGAGGCACGTGGTTGGCTGCGATATTTAACGTATATGAGATTAGAGGTTGTAATAGGTTTGTTTTGACAGAGAAAACCAACGTTTCCTTAATATTTGAATGATAAAGTCGAATGATTACTCTCTATAAATGTTTATCATCATGAACGGGTCAACTAGTTCCACCCCCCCATACGTGACGTCACGTGGTGCCTACGTCACAGACCAAGGTGGTGATGGAGCTGCACACTCGGGATACCGGTGTGTCTCACATGAATGAACGCACCACTATTTGGATGTCTGTGCTGTAATACTATTGTTATAAATATATCTACCATGTATATGACACGTTAATCATTATCAGTATTATACGTTTACTTGCATGGTCTTGATTGGAGACCAGTTAGAACTGCACATTGACAAATTATCACTGGGTTTGTTTCGCCCGAACAGCTGACTGAATCTCGGTCAAGTTCACAGCTACCACTGTTGCCAGAAAAACACCAACATGTTGGTGGACTAGGTGGCCTCGAGTCATCTGCTCGCAACTGTACATGTTGCTGAGTTGTGAAGCATTGTCGAGGTCTCACTGGTTGTTTTGACTGTGTTTGTACCAGGCAGTGTTTTTAGCACTGAAGTTCCCAGCAGTGACAGAGTTGGGTGCTTGTGTTAGGGAAGGGGCTGAGTGTTGTACCGTGCAGGTAGAACATGAGAGGGGGTAGGAGGTATGTAAATGTCAATGCTGATTTCTTGTTTGTGAACAGATTTGACACAGTGACTATTTCTTATGTTGTGTAGATGAGATGTGGGAGGATGTGAACAAAGTTTTGCAAGAGACTGCTGAATGTACGATTGGAAGGAGACATAGATTCAGGAGAAAGAAATGGATATCAGAGGAAACGTGGGATATGATAAAAAAGAAAGGTGAGGCTAAATTGAGGAGTGAGATGCAATGCGTTGATGAACGAGAGATTGAATTAGCAAGAGCTGCGTACTGGAGTTTGAATTCAGAAGTAAGAAGGTTAGCTAGGAGAGATAAAAGAAGATGTGTGGATGAAAAGGTTGCAGAGACTGAAATCTTAATAAACAAAAATGATGGACAGAGTCAAAGAATAGCATATGGATCGATTAGAGAACTAAGTGGTAATGCAGGTAAACGCAAGGAAATACCAGTTAGAGACAGGGAAGGAAATTTATTGACCAAAGATGGAGATATTAAAAATAGATGGAAAGAGCATTTTGAGACAGTTCTTAATAGACCAATACCACCAGAAGAGGATGTACCGTCTGCTCAGGAAGATTTAAATATAGAAATAGGAGAGTTGAGGCTTGCAGAAGTGGAAAAAGCAGTAAAACAGTTAAAGAATAATAAGGCACCAGGGGAGGATGGTTTATTTCCGGAAACGTTTAAAGTGGAGGGGGATAGATTAATAATGATCTTGACCAAGCTATTCAATAAGATATGGGTGACGGGGTTACTACCATCAGTTTGGAAGAATGGTGTAATTGTTAAAGTTCCGAAGAAGGGAGACCTGAGTGAATGTGGTAATTGGAGGGGAATCTCTTTGTCACCGATAGCTTTGAAAGTTTTCAGTAGAGTGTTGTTAAATAGGTTGGAGCCGGTGGTTGAGGGTATTCTGAGGGATGAACAGGCTGGTTTTAGAAAGGGACGTGGTTGCAATGATCAGATCTTTATAGTTAGGCATTTGATGCAGCAAGTTAATGAAATGAGAGTACCGTTAAGTCTTTGTTTTGTTGATTTTGAAAAAGGCTTTTGATAGTGTTTCGAGAGAGACTATGGGGAAGATCATGAGACATTATGGAATACCAGAGGAGTTTGTGAGGGTCATTATGAACATGCATGAGGACACATATTGTAAAGTGATGGTTGATGGTTGTCTGAGTGATTCGTTTGAAGTCAAGTCCGGAGTAATTCAAGGTGGTGTTCTATCGTCTTTACTATTTATATTGGTCATTGATTACATTATGAAACGCGTTGGAACAGAAACCGGTGCAGGTATACTTTGGGGAGAGAACAGGAAACTTTTGGATTTAGATTATGCAGATGATATAGTTTTGATTTGTGATGGGCCAGAAGAGATGCAGAGAGTGTTGGACTGTTTGGTGAATGAAGGTCGCAAGGTGGGTTTGGTTATTAATTGTGGAAAAACTGAAATAATCAATATGAATATGGAAAATGCGCAGGAATGTGTAATTGGAGGTATGGTTGTAGAGCAAGTTGATAGGTTTAAATATTTAGGTACTTATTTAGCCAAGGATGGTTCTTTGAACTTTGAATTCGAGGAAAGGTTAAAGAAGGCTAATCAGGCAATGGGAATGCTTAAAAATATTTGGAATAATAACAAATTTTCTGTGCATACAAAAATCAAACTTTATAAGGTAATGGTTAGGAGTATCTTAATTTATGGACACGAGTCTTGGTACAGCACAGTGACTATGGAAAATAAATTCTTGGTGTTTGAAAAAAAAGCACTTAAAAGAATATTAGGAGTTAAGTGGTGGGAAAGGATACCAAATAGTAGAATTAGAGAAATAACGGGAGTGCAGCCGGTCGATGAATATGTTAGGTTCTCACGATGGAAGTGGCTAGGACATGTGTATAGGAGACAGGGAATAGTACGAGGTACACCAGGGTGGGTGGCACTTGGTAGGAGAGGTAGAGGAAGGCCAAAAGAGACGTGGGTGAGGACAATGAGACGGGAAGCTGGAGATGAGTGTTGGGGAGATCTTGAGGAGTTAGCACAAGATAGGATGTGGTGGTGTGAGTTCATCGAGGCCCTATGCATCCCCGAGGGTGCCACAGGAAATGATTGATTGAGTGATTGATCATTCTGGAAAAGCGGTTGTGTTGTTTCTGTTTTGTCTCTGTAGAGAACTGATGAATGAATGTATGTAATCAGGTCTTCCCCCTGCTCCTCAGTTCTGCCTGTAAAAAACTACAAGAGGAAAGAAGCCAAATAGAAGTCATATACTTCTTGATTCTAACTTCACAGAACTTGACAACATAATTATTCCAACAAGGAATTGCTCGTGTGTAGATAAACAGCCAGATATCAGATAAAATGACTGAAGGACAAATGAACAAAACAAGGAACAGACTGATAGCCTGACCTGTTGGATGAAAATTAAATTGAAACTATAAAGCTGGGCTTACACACGGAAAAGTAGAATGTAAGAATTAAAATGATAGAAAATTCTAGGGGCCCCCCAAGGGGTGAATCACACCAGCCGCGAGCCGATACATGTCTAGCGCGGCTCAGAATATGACCTTGACCTTGGCTTACTTTCACCAATGTCGATGTCCTAGGAGATCTTCATCCCTATTACTCGCGAATAAAATTGAGCGCGTGCGAAGTTATCGTGGTAACAGACACAGACCTTCACCTACTTTCACTAATTTCGAACTCGTGATCGATTTCCCAACTACACACATGGAAAATTTTGTGATGATATCCTGAGCGGTTGCGAAGTTATGGTGCTAACAGACACACACACACAGACAGGCACAAACAGACAAATTGAAACCAATACCAGCTTCGCCATCGCGACTGGTAATAAAACAGACACTGATAAACATATCAGCACAGAATGTGTGGCGATCAGCAAACAGACAGACTAATAAAAGAGAGAGAGAGAGAGAGAGAGAGAGAGAGAGAGAGAGAGAGAGATCGGCAGGGGCTTTCACGTAAAGGCACAAAAGATTTTTAAGGAACATGATACTGAAGCTGAGTCAGTACATGGATAACCTGCGGGATGGTCAGTGGTAGATAGAGATGGGTGGGTAGATAGGTAGGTCGTTAGGTAAGAAGATAGGTAGGCAGGCAGAGAGATAAGCAAGTAGGTAGGTACGTAAGCTGCTAGGCTGGTGGACAAATAGTACAGCAGTTAGATAGGTAACCAAGACAGCTATAACTTAGTAGGTAGGTAGGTGAGTAGACTGACAGGCAAAAGGCAAGTTGGTAGTGGGATGGTAAATTGACAGGTTAGTTGAGAGAGAGAGAGAGAGAGAGAGAGAGAGAGAGAGAGAGAGGACGCATTGGTACAGTCTGTAAATAGGTAGTCAATAAAAAAAGGTAAATAAATTGATTGATTTACTAGACCGATATACAAGCACATTCAGTGATAAGTTATTTTTAGTGAATATGTTCACATATTCTACATATATATATATATATATATATATATATATATATATATATATATATATATATATATATATATATACATATATATTACGGTTATAACTTTTTGACTTTTTTCAAATAAAAGGTAGCCTATATCGTAAATTGATGAACTTTTGTTTAAAAACAAAGAATAAATCCCTTATTCCTCTTGGTTATAAAAAAACAAAAAAAGGTCATTCCCAAATAAAAAAAATGGATTACCATGTATTTAACGTTACCACATGCAAGTTTTCTCACTTTCTTAATCTTTATATAGATTTTTTTATAAGATTTTAGAACTGTTTAGAACTTTCTAGAACAGTTTCTAATATTCTGGTATGATTTAACATTTAGAACATTGTAGAATAACCTAACTATTATAAAACAGGGTGCAGTTTTAAGCATGTAACAGTTATCTTCGCAGTTTGCAGGTGAACAGTCAGCAAAATAATTGCTTAGTGTGTGACTGTTATATCTTAAATATATATATTTTTTAGATAAGCGTGATGTCACAGAAAAGAAGTGATACTGTCGTACAGAAGAACAAGGATGTCTGAACCAATAATTTGGTGCGGTTCCAGCAGTCACATAGAAGAAGAGGAATTGTGCCTTTAGAATAATCTTCATTAGAAGAAAAATGAAGACTGCCAAACCAAATGCAAGTTGTTGGACGTTACCAGTTTCTTGGAGCAAAAATCAAATTAAGGAAAGAACGAACAGTCGAAATTTCCAAAGAAGTTACAAAATTATGGGGGAATAAATTGAACTTTGCACGTGTGTCAGATCAAGCAAAGCTTGACGAGATGCTAAACCCTTACGATGAATATGTCAAGAGGGGAAAATATGATGCCCTAAATAAACTTTTGATATATCAAAAGTAAATGGTCAATGGTTATCCACTGAAGATAAACAACTCTACCACCTACAAGTGCAAAGCAAAGGAGAGGTGGGGTACTCAACAGGTCAAGTTGCAAGTAAGGAAACCATTCGCCCTTCAAAAAGACGAAAACCGCCTGATGAACCTATATTACCATCAACATCTTACGATCTTTCATCTAGTGGTAATTGCACTGAATCTGATGACGGTGAATATAAGGATGAGGATGAGACTAATCATCCACCAACCAGAAAACACAACAGAAGCAAAGTTGCAACTAACTTGGTGACACCCACAGGAGTATCGACAAGTAAAGCTGCTAAAATCTGCAAAACAATTGTTACATGATGGTATGGACATTCCAGCTCCAAGTCAAGCAGCAATTTTCAAGTCAATATACAAAGAGGCTGCTACAATGAAGGAGGAAATGATTGAAAAGTTACAGTTGGAAACATGGTCTTTACATTTTGATGGAAAGTGGATTGATGAAAATGAGTACCAGGTAGTACTACTTAAAAATGAAAGAACCGAAATAAGGTTGGGTGAACTGTATTTGGAACATGGCAAGGCTGAAACTATTGCTGAAGGAATTGGAAAAGTTATTGATGAATACAACTTATGGCATGCAATAAAAAGGATCATTGCTGATACAACTAACATTAACACTGGGAAAAAGGGTGGAATTCGTGTCAGATTACAACAAACGTCCTCTAATAAGAGTTTCAACACACCACAATATATCGGTTGTCAGCATCACATGCTGGCAGGATTCTCTGTTTGGTGATGGACGAAGAACTTGGCGCTAACACCAATTCTCCAGACATCGAATATCCATTTGTGTCTCAACTAATAAAGAATTATGACAAACTAAAATCACATTTTGTTAATGGAACAATAAGTCAGGATGGAGAGATGACATGTAGGCTAGTGTTTGTACCATTTAACACGAGTGTTTAGATTATTTGAAGAAAAGGGGCATTTTCCTTTGATTAACTTCCACAAAATTTCAAATATCAATAATGCGAGGTGGAATTCAATAGCAATTCTCGCTATCCTTGCATTCATTCGTACATCTACAAGGAAGACTTTGGAGAAGATATGCAGATTCATTTCGTACGAATGAGCAGAGTACTGGTTTACTAATCAGATGTACAATGAAAATGACTTCAAGAACTTGTCAGAAATATTGAAACCTTAGCAAAAAACACTAAACTCATTACAGAATCACTGGAAGCAGGAGCCATCCTTACTCAAGATACCAAGAAGTAATCAGTGTGCAGAACGTGCAATCAAAGTGATGCAGGAACTTTATGCTGCCTGCAGAAACAAAGCCAAACTGCAGTTTAGATTTATTCTAGATAAGAAACAGTGATTTTAAGTAGTAATGCATTTGTATAACCTCTTTTCTTCCTATTATACATGTAAATATACACTGGCAAAAATCGAATTCTGCATATCGGGGTAACCTTTTTATTTATTTTTTTTAAATGAGAGGAATAGGGCTTTTTTCTTTGTTTTTAAGCAAAAGTTCATCGACTTGAGGTACAGGAACATAAGGTTGCAAAAAAGTTATAACCGTTATATACATACACATATCCATCTCTCTCTCTCTCTCTCTCTCTCTCTCTCTCTCTCTCTCTCTATATATATATATATATATATATATATATATATATATATATATATAATATATATATATATATATATAGAGTTACAGAACAGAGACTAAAATCACTACTGTCCCGCAAAGTTCCAGGTTCAAAACAAAAGAGTTAGGTAAAATTACAAGTTAAAGTTTAATGCTCAAACTAACAACAAAACATTCAGGACTCATAAGGATAATGTTATGGCAAAAACAGGTTAAATATAAGGTTAACTGCAATAGCCTCTATTAACACGAAATTAGCAAGAGTAAATTTATCTAAGTCAGCCCTGATGAAATAAGAAAACCAGAAAATACTCAGTGAATGCAAGATATATTATTACAGATATAAAATATTATCAAAAATGACTGACATTAAAACACATGAATCACAAAAACCTCACTAGGCCTACAAATCAACTCCTTATGCTATACAGTACAAGGAAAAAAATGTAAGAACAGTTATACTCAAATTACACAGCTGCTAGATGGTTGGAGACTTCCTGAGCACTCACAATAATAACAACTGTGCAGGGGAGGACAGAGATGTGAGCAAAATGAGGAGTAAATCTAAGTGGCAATTAATGTAGAGACTGAGCTCATTATATAGGGGCCGGCAGAGCTTCATACAACTTGCAAGAAGGACGCGCAAATGAAGCCAGAGGGGACAAAGAGTTGACACTCCTGCTCTGAACAACAGAAAGAACGACGTACTCTACTATAAGGGTAGAAAGGGGGAGTGAGGTAGAACACGCTCGTGATCAAACATGCAGCATACTGTACGTTAGAATTACACAAAGGATGATGAAATCATAGGCTATGTAACACCTCCCCACAAAGAAAAAGAAATTTACAAAGGAAATTTCTTATTACTCTAAAACAATCTGTCTAAAGTCTAGATAAGCAATCTGCAATAACATTTTTTTCCCCTTGACATGTTGTATGTCTAATGAATACTCTTGAAGAAGTAGACTCCAACTTGTCAACCTCTGATTTTTATCTTTAAACTTACTAAGGAATTTCAGTGGGTTATGATCGGTATAAATGACTATGGGGTCAAAACCAGAACACAAATAAAATGAAAAATGCTGTAAACCCAAAATCAATGCCAAAAGCTCTTTCTCAATAGTTGAGTAGTTCTTTTGAGGTGGAGTGAACTTCTTACTGTAATAAGATACAGGGTGTTCAATACCCTGATCATCCTCTTGCAGCAAAAGAGCCCCAGCTCCTGTATCACTTGCATCAACAGCCATCTTAAAAGGCTTAGCAAAATTTGGAGTAGCGAGCACTGGCTGACTTAATAGGATAGCTTTAAGTTTGCTGAAAGAGGATTCACAGTTATCAGTCCAGACAAATTTAACTCCCTTTTTCAGTAGGTCTGTAAGTGGTGATACAAAAATTGAAAAGTTAAGAACAAATCTCCTGTAATAACCTACCATTCCCAAAAATCTTTGTAGCTCTTTCTTACTTTTAGGTCTGGGAAGATCACTTATAACCTGAACCTTAGCTCCTGGTGGGGCAACATGTCCATCACCAATTACGTACCCAAGGTACTGAACTTTAGCTTGACCAAACTCATACTTTGATAAATTAGCTACAAGATTAGCCTGAACCAAACGCTCAAGAAATTTACTGACATGGCATAGGTGATCTTTCCAGTTGTCACTGAAGATTAATACATCATCAATATAAACAACACACCCTGCCAAACCCTCTGTTACAACATTCATGAGCTTCTGAAATGTGGCTCGTGCATTCTTCATACCATATGGCATTACAGAACATGCAAAAGTCTTTCCTAGTGTTACAAAACATGAGATCTCCCTAGCACGTTCAGTCATAGGTACTTGCCAGTATCCCTTTAACAAATCAAACTTACTTATGTACCTAGCCTTTCCAATCTTGTCTATGCAATCTTCCACGTGAGGGAGAGGGTAAGTGTCTGTTTTGGTTATCTGATTAACACGTCTGTAGTCGATGCAAAGCCGCTGTGACCCACCTGGCTTAGGGACTAGAGTGACAGGAGAACTCCACTCGCTTTGACTGGGCTCAATCATCTTGTGGTCCAACAGGTAGCCAAGCTCCTTCTGGATGAGAGGAACTTTCACTGGGTTCACACGGTAAGGAGGCAGTTTAATTGGCTTTGCGTCTCCAACATCGACATCATGCATCAACACAGTGGTTCTTCCTGGGGTGGCACGGAACACTTGCGGGTACTCCTGCAGTAATGCCGAAAACTCCTGCCTTTCCTCGGGAGATAGATGAGAAAGCTTAGGCTGGAGATCATTCATGATATCAGGATTCTTCCCCAAACTATCACTCAGGCTCATGCTGCATGGGAGAACTTCACTTGCAGATTCGGGTGGAATAGCTACAGTGCAGACTGGGTTATTTTCGTCCCGCCTGTGATATAACTTTAGTATGTTGATGTGACAAAGTTGCTTGTTCTTTCTACGATCTGGTGTGGCGATGACATAGTTGACATCACTGAGTTTCTTCTCCACGAAATAAGGACCACTAAACTTGGCTTGAAGAGGTTGCCCATGCCCTGGTAGCAGAATCAAAACCTGATCTCCTGGCTGAAAGTGGCGTAACCTGGACTTCTTATCATACCAAGTTTTCATCTTCTCCTGAGCAGCTCCTAAATTCTCTCTCGCCAGCTGTAAAGCAGTGGACAGCCGTTCTTTGAACTTCATCACATACTCCAGCAGGTTGACGTCATCTTCCTCCGACAGCCAGCATTCTTTGAGTAGCTTAAGGGGTCCTCTTACTTCATGGCCAAATAGTAGTTCAAAGGGTGAGAAGCCCAGTGATTCATTTGGAGATTCTCTTGCGGCAAATACAACGAATGGAAGACCTTTATCCCAGTCTTTCTGATGTTCCAAACAGTATTTCCTGAGCATCAATTTGAGTGTTTGATGATATCTCTCCAATGCTCCTTGGGTCTGGGGATGGTAAGCTGAAGACGTGATCTGGGTGATGCCCAACTCTTTCAGAGACTGCTTGAAAACATTTGACATGAAATTACTTCCCCGGTCTGACTGTACCTCCTTGGGCAGACCAAACTTGGTGAAGAACCCTAGCATTTCCTTAACCACGTTCTTTGCTGAGATATTTCTAAGTGGAATGGCTTCAGGATAACGAGTAGCCATATCAATCAGGGTCAACACATAAGAAAATCCTGAAGAAGTCTTAGGAAGAGGGCCCACAATATCCACCAACACACAGGTGAATGGCGCCTCAAAAGGAGGAATGGGAACTAGAGGTGCAACCTTTTCGGTCTGATTACACTTCCCCACAACTTGACAGGTGTGAAAAGACTTACAATACCAGGAAACATCCCTGAAGATACCTGGCCAGTAGAAGTGTTTCAAAATGCGTGCTACGGTCTTCCTCACTCCAAGGTGTCCTGCCAAACTGGAATCATGAGCCACTCTAATGATATTCTGCCTACAAACACGAGGGATGACAACTTGATGTACAACCTCCCATTCACAGTCGGCTGATGCTGTTGGGGGTCTCCACTTCCTCATAAGTACTCCTGACTTTATATAATAACAAGTAGAAGCACCAGCTGACTCTTCCTCACTGCAAGCAGAGTTAGCTAGACCTTTCAACTCGGGGTCAGCAACCTGCAACTCAACCAGCTCTTGACGAGACAAATTATCAACACTACGGGGTACTGCCTCATCTGGTGAGTGGTCCAAATTAGGAAGAAAAGTGTCAGCTAGGATAACATCATCATCATCATTATCCTCTAAGTCACCAGTAACTTTAGGCTTAGCCCTAGTGACAACACATGCAGGGAACACATCAGGGACATCGCAATCCTGGGCCGCAGCCACTGGCTCACTAGACAACTGAGGAGCTGGACACACTTGACTTCCACCAATATCATTTCCAAGTAAGAAAGTTACACCTAACATTGGGAGTGTCTCAACCAACCCAACCATAACGGAACCATTAACAAAACCAGACTCTAAATTCACTCTGCACAGAGGGACAGAGAAGTAATTATTCCCTACACCTTGTAAGATTACAATTGCATCAGAGGAATTAACATTAGAGCCTAGAACACCGGTCAGCATAAGGGATTGGCAAGCACCTGTATCACGATATATTTTAACTGATTTCCTGTCATTACTGTCCAGAGGACTGACAAAACCATCAGACAGGAAATTAGCACATGAACTCTTGAGAGTGTCACCCACGTTACTGCTCAAAAGAGGAGCTCCATCATGAAAATTTAATTTACCCCTCAAAGCAGGTTCAGTTAACTCAGTTAAAGAATTCTGGGAACTCTCAAGGGTGGACACTAGACCAATTGACTGAATTTTTAAAGACTCCTTTTTGTTCACATCACGCTCTCTCCTGAAACATTCCTCCGTAGTATGACCAAGCTTACTACAATAAGTACATTTACTTTTCTGAAATCTAGAAGTGAAGCTGGTATTTACTTCCTGAGAAACATCATCTTTATTCTCTTTCCTGTTACCTGTACTCTGAGTAGAGGCAACGTACTTACTCTCAGCTTTCCTTTTTTCTCTAGGATATCTCTTGTGAGTGAGAACATATTCATCAGCTAAAACTGCAGCATCAGACAAATTATCTATTCTTTTCTCATCAAGATATAGGCTTACATCATTATTAATACACTTTTTGAAGTCCTCCAGCAAAATCATCTGCTTAAAATTACCAAAATCAGAATCCACATTCTTAGAATTGAACCACTGCTCTAACAGATCTTTGATTTTTGCATACTCAACATGGGATTGCTTATCTTGCTTATAAGTTGTCCTAAATTTTACTCTATAGGCTTCAGGAACAAGCTCATAGGCCTTAAGAATCAAGCTCTTAACTACATCATAATTATCAGATTGATCCTGAGGCAAAGATGCATAAGTTACTTGAGCTTTACCGGTGAGAACAGTTTGAAGGAGTACTGGCCAATACTTTTTGGGCCAATTAAAACCTGTAGCTACCCTTTCAAACAACTGAAAATACTTTGTTAAATCAGATTCATTAAAAGGAGGGACAAGTTTAACATTTTTAGCCACATCAAAATCATCAGAGCTAGATGATCCAGTTCCACCTTGTTTCATGCGATACTCATGGTCTGCCTGAATCTTAGCAAGTTCAATTTGTGCCTGAGCCTCCTGAATACGAGCATTTGCCTGAAATTCAGCCTCCTTAGCACGAGCCTCCTGCAGGGCTAGCTGTAACTTAGCTAATTCAATCTGCGTTTGCTCATTTGGAGGAGTTACATTAAACAAGCTTTCATTAATCATGTCAACAATTTGATCTTTAGAATGATGAGAGCGAACAGCAATTCCCAATTGTTGAGCAACAAGCTTAAGTTCATTCTTTGTTCTGTTTTCTACATCACACACTGTTTGCACATTTGACAAAAAATCTTTGGCTTCATCAAGAGTAGTAATAGTAGACATCATGAATAAATCACAGTCACAAAATATCAAGCAATATCCTTATGATAATATCCTGAATATCCTGATAAGAGGTCGCCAAATTTATGTTACGGAAGAGAGAGAGATAACTAAAATCACTACTATCCCGCAAAGTTCCAGGTTCAAAACAAAAGAGTTAGGTAAAATTACAAGTTAAAGTTTAATGCTCAAAGTAACAACAAAACATTCAGGACTCATAAGGATAATGTAATGGCAAAAACAGGTTAAATATATGGTTAACTGCAATAGCCTCTATTAACACAAAATTAGCAAGAGTAAATTTATCTAAGTCAGCCCTGATAAAATAAGAAAACCAGATAATACTCAGTGAATGCAAGATATATTATTACAGATACAAAATATTATCAAAAATGACTGACATAAAAACACATGAATCACAAAAACCTCACTAGGCCTACGAATCAACACCTTATGCTATACAGTACAAGGAAAAAATGTAATAACGGTTATACTCAAATTACACAGCTGCTAGATGGTTGGAGACTTCCTGAGCACTCACAATAATAACAACTGTACAGGGGAGGACAGAGATGTGAGCAAAATAAGGAGTAAATCTAAGTGGCAATTAATGTAGAGACTGAGCTCATTATATAGGGGCCGGGAGAGCTTGATACAACTTGTAAGAAGGACGCGCAAATGAAGCCAGAGGGGACAAAGAGTTGACACTCCTGCTCTGAACAACAGAAAGAACGACTTACTCTACTATAAGGGAGGAGGGGGGGAGTGAGGTAGAACACGCTCGTGATCAAACATGCAGCATACTGTACGTTAGAATTACACAAAGGGTGATAAAATCATAGGCTATGTAACAACAGTCATCAAGGAGTGAGCATACCATATTCGATCATTCAGTCCTTCTTTGCCGCATCATTAGCGTCATTGCCAGGACTACACCACTCAGGCTAATCTTTAAGGCGAGGGTATCTAGCCTCACTCTTCCCCCCTCCCCGACAGGTATTTTGTCTTGTCATGCTGTGCAGTCATGTGAAGTTAGCGCTAGAATGAGTGAGTGGATAGTGATGACGGGATAGACAGATGCCTGGATCATAAAATATGTGACTGAATGAAAACATAGATACAGTAAATAACCTATAATATAACTGGATGGACGGAGAGTTCAATGGTCGCATAATTGATTTCAGAGGGTGATTGAAGGAAAAATGGTTGGATTGATAATTGGATGGACGTGAATTTGGATGGATGTATGGATGGACAGACAACGAGATGAATGGTTGGCAAGATTGCCTGATCATTCGGTTGGATGGACGAACAGACGGGTGGATAGATAAAAATTTCATGGCCGGAATAATGGGTAAATAGATGATTTGCAGGGGTTACAGAAACGGACCAAGATGAATGCAACTGAGTAGGTTGTTGGGCAGACCGACTAAAGGGCGGGTAGGTTGAAGACTGAAAGGTAGACAGGTAAGGAGACAGATGGATGACAAGCAGACCGACAGACAGGTAGAGAGGTTGACGGATAATGAGACAGGAGGATGACAAACAGACTTATTGACAGGTAAATGATTAAAGTAGGGATAAAGGGAAAGGTGGATTGAATAATAATGGACTGATTCTCATATATATATATATATATATATATATATATATATATATATATATATATATATATATATATATATATATATATATATATTATATATATATATATATATATATATATATATATATATATATATATATATATATATATATATATATATATGCAGTGGCTCAATCGGTAGAGAGGTGGCCTGTAGTCCTAACGGACCCAGTTTCAAATCCCTGCTGGGGCAGGGAACAGTTTAAGGATTTGAATTTTATAAAAAAAAAAAAAAAAAAGCAGACTTTACCGATCTACCAGAAGACTCGCCGACATGTAAAAATACCCCCGCTAATACCAATACACCAATCCTATATGAGACAACCCTAGGATGTATTCAATATGGACGGTTGGTGTTAGCACGGAAGTGGTGACATGTAGAGGTGTATGGTATCTAGGAGGACTACTGGGCCTTGGAAGCAGGCTGCAAAAGCCTATGCCCAGAGTTGGACACATTATATATATATATATATATATATATATATATATATATATATATATATATATATATATATATATATATATATATATATATATATATATATATATATATATATATATATATATATATATATATATATAATCCAATCCCTCGTTTCCCCATGAGGAGCGTAGGAGCCTGGGGCTAGGCAAGTTGGTCCCGACATTTAAGATTAGGGTGTCCAGCCTCACTCATTCCTGAGTGGCACTACGTGAGCAATAAACCCCAACCAACCCTTGGATATAAACCTGCACCGGCTCAATCCAACTGGAGAGCCGTAATTACCCACTAACTACCAGGCGCCAAAATTTGGTTATATGGTTACCACCCAGCCTAGTAAATGGTTTCCTGGTGTACAGGAAACCATTTGGCTTGTCACTCAGTGTAGAGTCACCCACAGGCAGAAAGAAGAGGAAGGAAAGAAAGACAGAAGAAGGAGTGTAAAATCACCCGTAGGCAGATGGACGAGGAAAGAATGAAGGCAAGCCAGAAGAGAATGGAAGGAAAGAAGGATGGAGGAGTGGAAAGGGCAGACACCCGAGAGCAAAACTAAATCTAGTGTGTGGATGGTGAGCGCTCCCATCTATCACAGACACACACACACACACACATACATACATATATATATATATATATATATATATATATATATATATATATATATATATATATATATATATATATATATTGTACATTAATGGAGAGGTGTGTAGATATATATATATATATATATATATATATATATATATATATATATATATATATATATATATATATATATATATATTGTACATTAATGGAGAGGTGTGTAGAAGGCCAGAAGAAAAACTGATGATAGTTGGATGGATGGATGGATATATGGATGATTGGATGGTAGGAGAGATGCTAACGTTTTAAGACAGAGGGATCGAGGAATGAATAAAATGACTGAATGGGTGGAGTAACGGAAGCATACCAATAATGTGGAAAGATACGTGGGTGGAAGGATAGATATGTGGACTATATTAAGGACAAACAGGTAAGCTGATGGACAAAGGAGAAGACAGATGGGCAAATGGATGGATGGGTGGCTAGATCGATAAATGGACAGACTGACGGGAAACAATGGTTCGTTAAACTGATGGATAGAAAGACAGATTTAAGAGTGGAAGGATAGATGGATGGAGGTATGAGAGGCCAGAAAGTGGACAAAAATGATGAATCAGTGTATAACGATTTAATGGGCAGGTGATAGGATGGATGGATGGATATATAATTTAATGGGTGATGAGAATGTATTGACAGTAACTGGAAGGGTTGATGGATATGGATCGATGGACGGACAGATAATAAAGGGGACAAAGAGACGATTGGATTAAGTTCTGAGTCATCTTTCAAAAACACTTTTTCAATATCAGCGCCATTTTCCTCTCCCATTATACCTCCCTCCATCCCTCCCTTCTTTCATTTTCTCTAAATCAGGGAGGGAGGGAGGGACACGGGGAGGGAGAGACATTGTAGTGTGATGATTACTGAGACAGAGAGGGAGGGGAGGGGAGAGAGGGAAGAGGGAAGATTGGAGAAAAGGGAAAATCGGGAATATACGAAAGGAGAAAAAATGGATGCAGTGTACTCATGAGTCAAGAAGAAAGGTAGATGGAAGATAGCTAGGAAAACTGACATATCCATTGTTTATACATTAGACAGACGGACAGTATAATAAATAAATAAATAAATAAATAAATAAACAGATAGATAGATAGATATAGATATAGTTAGATAGATAGATAGATAGATAGATAGAGATAGATAGGTAGACATATATAAATATATATATATAAATAATTTATCTATCTATCTATCTATATTTATATACATATTGGTATATACTGTATATTTATATATATGAGAGAGAGAGAGAGAGAGAGAGAGAGAGAGAGAGAGAGAGAGAGAGAGAGAGAGAGAGAGAGAGCGGCATATATTGGTGCACATGGAAATTAACACACACACACACATACACACAAGCAGTTCTCATCCCAGCATTAAAGAAAAAAAAAACTTTAATCCATGAGACAGTTCTCATTGTTCCTCCCCGCCATCTCTCTCTCTCTCTCTCTCTCTCTCTCACACACACACACACTCACAAATTGCCTTTATATTGCTGGGTAATAGAATCATCGAGGATGTCAGTCTCCCTCACTCTCTCCCTCCTTTCTTTACACCCTTCTCCTCCTTACTTTTTTATCTCTTCCCCCATGTCTTCCCTATCCCTTTCTTCTTCCTTCCTCCAACTTCATTTCTCTCTCTCTCTCTCTCTCTCTCTCTCTCTCTCTCTCTCTCTCTCTCTCTCTCTCTCTCTCTCTTTCTCTCTCTCTCAACTGTCCATTTTCCTAATAACAAATTCATTAGCTTATCGTTTATTCTCTTCTTTGGCATCTTTTTTATACATCATTTACGTCTTCCTTTTTTTTTTTAATTCTCTCTCCGTTTCATTCAACCTCAACAGTTACCATTTTCTCTACTCTTCTCTTCCGTTCCACTCTCCAAAATTAAATAACTATCCTTTGATTAACTCTCTCCCGTCTTCACCTCTGCCAGCTAGAGTTATAGATTATGTATTTGCCTCTCCTTGTCTTCTTTTTGTCTACAAGATCTCAGAAAGTTACCGATGGATTTCAGTCAAATATTGTGGATATGTGGGTAATGGGCTAAGGAGGAGTTGATTTAATTTTGGTGGTGATCAGGTTTGTAGTTTCGGTTCAGGACTTTTTTATTATTGGCCACAAGATACTTAAAAAAATATTACTGATAGATTTCAACGAAACTTTCTGGATATGTGGAATATGGGAGAAAATTACGGTGGTGACCTGATTTGTCTGGTATGGTCGTTGGTTAGGTATGCACTTTCCGAGCTTTGTCTCCTTGTTTTCTACTTCAGTCATCACTCATCTTCAACCCCTCTTATTGAGTCAAACCTCTTTCTTTCTTTATTGTTCTTTTTTTGCCTACTTAATTTCCTCCCTTCTCTACCTTACCTCTCTCTTGCTTCTCTTGCCTCCTTCTTCCTTGTACCCCCTTCGCCTCTCCTGCCCTGGCCCTGCTTGCCTCGGCCTCCGCCATTCGTATTATCGCCTCGTGATTAACGCCGTTTTGATTGCTGCCTCACAAGGTGCGACGCGGGTGTAGGCCAGGAGGCGAGAACCTGTTCTTGATGAGCACTTACATACTGTAAGTTTGTATGTATTTCAGTCTCTGTTGACTTATGCTTCTCTTTCTCTGTCTCTGTCTGTCTCTCTCTCTCTCTCTCTCTCTCTCTCTCTCTCTCTCTCTCTCTCTCTCTCGTGTGTGTGTGTGTGTGTGTGTGTGTGTGTGTGTGTGTGTGTGTGTGTGTGTGTGTGTTTGTACAATACTGCAGCATAACCCGGTGTGGACAGCTAACTGTCAGCTTGAATCAGTCTGTGATGAATGCAGTGCGGATCAGTTTATGCAAGTGTTGGCGGGAGCTGTGAGGCGGTTCTTTCCGTTTTTGGACTGACGGTGACTACAAACACGATGAGCCATGTTATCGATAGATTTACAATTTTCCAAAGCTTCTTCCGCGGCTATAAGTTTGTCAAAATATTTCCTGAAAACCATGGGCATGCTGCTGTTGCAAACTCCGTCGATACTTGAGGAATCCATCAACGTACAAAGGAGTATTCAGACAATACATAAACTGAAAGCTAAGGAGGAGGTAATATAAAGTTACCCATATCAACACGGACTCAGTTAAGTGACTGCCGAGGCGCTGCCTCACCCATATTGAGCGAGGAAGGTTGTAGGTGAGATGGTGCATGATGGGGTGAATAGTGGTGCATTTCGTGAGGGACTGTGTATGTGTGCGTGTGTGTGTGTGTGTGTGTGTGTGTGTGTGTGTGTGTGTGTGTGTGTGTGTGTGTGTGTGTGTGTGTGTGTGTGTGTGTGTGTGTGTGTGAACAAAATAATCAGTTTTAATGAGATTTGGACCAAACTTGGTGGATACGTTGGGTGTCTTCGCACGAGCTCATTTTTTTATATTTTTAAACATTAGGTTAAAGGTCAAGGCAATATTTCAAAGTTAACTTTAACAGTTTTCATCCGAATTAAACCAAAGATGGGAAGGGGTTGAAGGGACGTCGAGGACAAAGTTATTCAACTTGGAACACATTCAAAGGCCGAGGGCGAAGTGTAAAGACATTGGCTCGACTCTACAACCACATCAGGTTTAACCGCACATGAATCAATACTGATGGAAGAACATCAGGCAAGGATGAGGGTATTTGATTGTAAGAACAATGGATAAAAGGCCATGAGCATACAAGAACATTAATTCAGACAATTCTGATCCGATTTAGACCAAACTTGACACATAGATTGAGGATCAGGCGAGGATACACTAATATGATATTGAAAACCATCAGTCGTAAATCATGACACAGGACTAAGTCAAATGTTCGGACATTAGGCTAACTGTTAGGCGTAGATGTTGCGTTTCTGTGCACTCTTTGTTTGTGTTATTTTATTTTATTTGGGGCGTTCTCCTTTTTTAAATTCCCCTTCTCTTAACTAGTAGTTCCAAGAGTCTGAACAGTTTTTTAATGCTGAAGTAATCAGCTTCTCTCTCTCTCTCTCTCTCTCTCTCTCTCTCTCTCCTAATTATGACGTTAGGTCTGTCTCGTCTCTCGCTTCGTCACGCTACCGGGTGAATGAGAGAGGATGTGTGAGAGGGGGAGGGGCTGGGAGTGAGGTATGGATGGGAGCTGACGGAGGAAGGTAGGGAAGCAGGGAAAGGACAAAGAAAGAGAACACACAGACACACACACACACACACACACACACACACACACACACACACACACACACACACACACATACACACACACAAAGCAAGAGAGAGAGAGAGAGAGAGAGAGAGAGAGAGAGATGAGGTGAAACATTCTTACGAGTAACTTGGGTGAGTGGAAGTAAGGAAGTTTAGTAATAAAAAAGAAACTAGGATGGAAGACAGGGAGGGAAAGAGGTGTAAGAGAGAGAGACAATGGGACAGGCAGGGAGGTACAAGAGGAGGGAAGGTGACGCGTAGTGAGAAGGGATGAGAAGGAGATAGTTAGGTAGGAAAAGAAAGAGTGATGCAGGCAGGAAAAATGGAGGTAGGTAGAAAGAGAGGGAGAATAAGAGAAGGGAAAGGAGGCAGGAAAAGACAAGTGTGCCGGGTAGAAACACAGAGAGAAATGAGGTAAAGGAGGGAGAGGTGGAGGAGCGAAACGAGAAAGGGGGGGAGAAGAGTACATGTGGTGAAGAACACCGGAGAGTTAAATGAGGAAGCAACGGAGTGGTGAAGGAAGTGAAGTGGAAGTAGAGGAGGCGTGAAGCAATAATTACCTGTGAAAGATGACTGGCGCACAAATCATAAGTTCATCCAACCAACCAGTGAAACATTCACATTTCCATTCACTTCTCCATTTTACTTTTATTTTCACCTCTCATCCATCCATAAAGGAAACCAGCAAATCACCCATTTACATTTATTCTTCTAGCCTTCTTAATTTCACGATCACTTTTTTGTTTGCCTGTCCATCCACCCATACGTTCAATCATTTAGCCAAGTATTCCTTCTCCAACATTGTTATCCATTTTATTTTCATCCTCATTCCTCCATCCATCCAGCAAGCCAGCCAGCTAATCTTTCATACATAAGACGAGATTCTTACATTCATCTACCAAAACAATGATTCCATCAGTCTTCCATCAGCTCAGCGTTTCATCCATCCTAGCATCCAGGAGTGTTGATAGGAATAGTTCTTCCTTTCATCCATTCAAATATCTTTTTCTTCGATTCGTCAGTGTTAACACTTGCTTCACCTTGCACTGATTGAGATAGACAATTCCGTTATCTTATTACACATGCATGCATCCATCCGTCCATCCATCCTGTCATCTACCGATACATCTACCCATCCATTCATCCATCCATCCATCCAGTCATTTTCTTAATTCTTCTGTCCATTCATTCTCACACATTTCATTAACCATCTATCTTGATATCCACAAATTCCCTCAATCAACCATCCACCAATATACTACCAATACAACATACAACGTTCACGCATTCTAGACAAAGATTTTCGTCTGTTTTCAGCTTAGTTACCGAAAATCAGCAGCAGAGTATGACAATACTGTTTCAACATGTTTCCCATCAGAATTATTCATGGCATTCTTATGGGAATATATTCTTATGTTAATCTCGTGTTACAACTCATTATACAAGATGGAAAATTGGCACTTTTACACCCAGTTACAATGGACAGATTGCAGTCATGCATTAAGTACCGGTACTCATATAAATGATCCTAATGCCAGACAGACAAGTGGGACATAGTCACCCAGGGACACAGTCTTGCCATCCTAGTATCAAAACGACAATTCAGTCATTCATATATTCGTCCAGTCGACAGTCTTAAATGACTGTTTCTGATATCTATAACTGTAATAAAGTTGTTCCCATTGGCATATTGTCTAGGCATACCTCCTCATGTGGATTAGAAGAGAACTGGTTTCTTTCTTATTAGTCCCAGCGTAAAAACGAACATTAATTTGGGATTAAGTCAGTTCATTGACTATATCATATTATACCTACCTCACATTCCATTATTATTTTGCTGTAGTGCTTATTTCACGAAATAGTCATCCACAATATCACAAAGGTAACACCTGGGCAATGGAATACTATATTCTCTGTCTGTCTGTCTGTCAGTCTGTTTTACACCACACACACACACACACAGGAGGGACAACACACGAGTCGGACGCATAACACTGAGCCTAAGTTGTATCTGTTTATGGGTCAAGTTCGTTTAGGCTGATTTAAGTGACGATCCAATATAGCAAAACAGGTACAGCAATAACATAGAAAATGTAGCTGAGAGAAAGTAAAAGCAATCCAATACTAGTCAAGGAAGCTGTAGAGATAAACAAATTTGTAGAAATCAGTGGCATAGGTGAACAAGAAATAATAATAATAAAAAAAAAAGAACCTCAAGGGACAAAAAAAGAGATGAAAAATATAATGAACATACTGAGGCAAGTATCAGAGAATATCTGTGATAAAGATACAGAAGGACATTAAAGGCTATGGAAGTATGAGAGAAGTAAGTCAAGGCCCTAGAAAGTAACCTTCCAGAGACCAAACACTGTAGAGGAAATACTAAAAAATGCAAACTCATGAAAAATGAGAAATTGAAAAAAGTATGGATAAAAAGATGCCTAACTCAAGAGGAATTGGGAACACTAAAGGTGAAGAGGGAGGAAGCAAAACCAAAGAAAGAGGAAAGATCAGAGGAAGAGTAATTCTTTTTACAAAGTAATTGGATTGCAGGTATGAAAGTGGTACATAACCAACAAGGAATAAAAAGAAGGAAGGTAGTAGATGCAAGCTATGGCAATTATGTAAACAAAATGATTAAGTTGATGTACTCAAATATAGCTGGAATGGTATCTAAATTATTAGAGATGAAAGATTTACCAAAGAAAAGGAACCACATTATTTGCCTAACTGAAAAAAAAAAAAAATAACCCAAAGGATATCAACTAACTGATAGGAATACAATATATGGAGATGAGGTAGGAATTTAAACACAGGAGGAGGAATAACAATATTAACTAAGAAAAATCTATAAGTCATAGAACTAGATATACCATCACAAGCAGAAATGATTGCAATAGAGATTAACACATCTGAAGGGAAAGTATTTGTGGCTAATTTATACATGCCACCCAAAACAAACACTTGGGAAAGAGGCGAATATGATGACCTGGCAGATAGTACAATTCAGAGTTTAAGAGCATTACCGGTACTACATGGAATGGAAGAGAAATCTGAAAGAATTGTATTAACTGGAGATTCCATTTCAAATATAAATTGGAATACTTTCGATGTAAGAAGCCATGAAAGCTGTTGGGATCTAAAGTTCTTAGATCCTGTGCAGGAGTTTTTCCTAACACCACATGTAAAGCGAATCATCAGAAAAAGTGGGCTTGATGATCCATCAGTACTGCATCTTATATTTACTGTACTAGGCAAAAAAGTGATACTGACAATTTAATGTATCACCGTCCACACAGCAAAAGTGATCATGC
>NC_136957.1:10889506-10959071 GCF_032717465.1 Coenobita brevimanus | reverse complement strand
TCCTCAGTTGTCCGATTGCGGCCCAGGATTGTGATGTCCCTGATGTCTTCTCTGCATGTGCTGTCACTAGGGCTAAGTCTAAGGTTACTGCTGACTTAAAGGATAATGATGATGATGATGTTATCCTAGCTGACACTTTTCTTGCTAATTTGGACCACTCACCAGATGAGGCAGTACCCCGTAGTATTTAGTAATTTGTCTCATCAAGAGTTGGTTGGAGTTACAGGTTGCAGCCCCTATAATTGAAAAGGTCAAGCTAACTCTGCTTTTGCAGTGAGGAAGGAAATCAGCTGGTGCTTCCACTTATTATTGTTAAAAGTCAGGAAGTGCTTCTGAGAAAGTGGAGACCACCAACAACATCAAACCGACTGTGAATAGGAGGTTGTACATCAGGGTTAGCATCATCCTCGTGTTTGTAGGCAGGATATCATTAGAGTGGCTCATGATTCCAGATTGGCAGGACCCCTTGATGTGAAGTTCACTGTTTTGCATTTGGAAACACTTCTAATGGACAGGTATCTTCAAGATGATACCTGGTAGCCTGCAAGTCATGTCACACTAGTAGAGTTGGCAGGAAGTGTGAATCAGACCGAAAGGGTTGCACCTCTGGTTCACATTCACCAAAGAGGCGCCTTTCTTGTGTGTTGGAAGATAGTTCTGACCCCTCTTCCTCGACTTCTTCTGGGATTGCTGTATGTGTTGACCCTGATTGATCTGGCTACTCCATTCTCCTGAAGCCATTCCCACTTAGAAATATCTCAACAAAGAACGCAGTTAAAGTAATGCTAGGGTTCTTCACCAAGTTTAAATTACCCAAGGAGGTACAGTCAGATGAAGTAATTTCATGTCAAAAGTTTTCAAGCAGTCTCTGAAAGAACGGCACATCACCCAGATCCACGTCTTCAGCTTACCATCCCCAGACTGGGAGCATTCGAGAGATCTCATCCAGCACTCAAATCGATGCTCAGGAAATACTGTTTGGAACATCAGAAAGATTGGGATAAAGGTCTTCCATTCGTTGTGTTTGCCGCATGAAGATCTCCAAGGCCATGAATCACTGGGCTTCTCTTGCCTTTGAGCTACTGCAGCCCTTGAAGTAAGAGGACCCCTTAAGCTACTCAAGGAATCACACTGCAGCTATCGGAAGAAGATGACGTCAGCCTGCTGGAGTATCTGATGGGTAAGTTCAAAGAAAGGTTGTCCACTGCTTTACAGCTGGCGAAAGAGGAAATTTAAGAGCTGCCCAGGAGAAGAGGAAGCCGTGCAATGATAAGAAGTCCAGGTTACGCCACTTTCAGCCAGGAGATCAGGTTTTGATTCTGCTACCGGTGCATGGGCAACCTCTTTAAGCCAGGATTTAGTGGTCCTTATTTCGTGGAGAAGAAACTCAGTGATAACCAACTATGTCATCGCCTTTTCAGATCGTAGAAAGAACAAGCAACTTTGTCACATCAACATGCTAAAGTTATATCTGAGGCGGGACGAAAATAACCCAATCCACACTGCAGCTATTTCCACTCGAGTCTACTGGTAGAAGTTCTCACCTCTAGTATAAGCCTCGACCTGAGTGCTAGTTTGGGGAAGAGTCCTGGTCTCATGAATGATCTCCAGACTAAGCTTTCTCATCTACCTCCCGAGGAAAGGCAGGGAGTTTTCGGCATTACTGCAGGAGTACCCGCAAGTGTTCATTGCCACTCCAGGAAGAACCACTGTGTTGAAATACATGATGTCGATGTTGGAGACGCATGAAGCCAATTAAACTACCTCTCTTATGTGTGAGCCAAATGTGTAAGTTCCTCTCATCCGGAAGGGAGCTTGGCTACCTGTTGGATGATTCAATTAGATTAAACCCTGTCAGAGCAGGTGGAGTTCTCCTGTCACTCTGGTCCACTGAGCCAGGTGGGTCTGAGCGGCTTTGCTCTGACTGAGCAGTGTTAATCAGATAGCCAAAACAGACACTTACCCTCACCCTCGCGTGGAAGATTGCATAGACCAGATCAGGAAAGCCACAGTACATAAGTAAGTTTAACGTTCCTGTTAAAGGGATACTGTGAAAATTACCTATGACTGAGGCATACTAGGGAGAATCTCATGTTTTGTAATGCTAGGAAAGACTTTTGCATGTTCTATGTGCCATATGGCATTAAGAATGCACCAGCCACTTTTCAGAAGCTCATGAATGTTGTAACAGAGGGTTTGGCAGGGTGTATTGTTTATCTTAGGTGATGCTGTTAATCTTCAGTGACAGCTGGAAAGATCACCTATACCATGTCATTAAATTGTGAGCGTTTAGTTCAAGCTAATCTTGTAGCTAATTTATCAGAAGAAGTGTGAGTTTGGTCAAGCTAAGTTCAGTACCTTGGGTACGTAATTGGTGATGGACACGTTGCACCACCAGCAACTAAGGTTCAAGGTTATAAGTGATCTTCCCAGACCTAAAAAATGAAAGAGCTACAGAAATTTTTAGGAATGGTAGGTTATTACAGGAGATTTGTTCTTAACTTTTCAATTCTTGTATCACCACTTACAGACCTACTGAAAAAGGGAGTTAAATTTGTCTGGACCCATAACTGCTGAATCCTCTTTCAGCAAACTTAAAGAAGCTATCCCATAATAAGTCAGCCAGTGCTACGCTACTCCAAATTTTGCCTCAGCCTTTTAAGATGGCTGTTGACGCCAAGTGTATACAGGAGCCTGGGGCTGTTTTGCTGCAAGAGAGGATGATCAGGGTATTGAACACCCTGTCCTATTAGAGGAAGAAAGTTCACTGCACCTCAAAAGAACTACTCAACTGTTGAGAAGATGGCTTTTGGCCTTGATTTTAGGTTTACAGGCATTTTTCATTTTTTCTTTTGTGTTCTGGTTTTTGACCATGAGTCATTTATACAAGTCATAACCCACTGAAATTTCTTAGTAAGTTTAAAGATAAAAATCAGAGATTGACCAAGATGGAAGTCTAACTTCTTCAGGAGTATTCATTATAGACATACAACATGTCAAGGGGAAAAGAAAATGTTATTGCAGATTGCTTATCATAGACTTTATAGACAGATTGTTTTAGGGAAGTAATAAAAAATTTCCTTCTGTAAATTTCTTTTTCTTTGTCAAGGAGGGTGTTACATAGCCTATGATTTTCAAATCAATACCTTTGTATCATAATTCTAACGTCACGGTATGTCTACATGTTTGATCACTGGAGTTCGCCTCGTGGCTTCCATAAAGTGAGCCAGGCTTGCGTGTTCTGCCTCACTCCCATTGCTCCCTATAGTGAGAGTAAGTCTCGTTTCTTTCTGTTGTTCATTGAGCAGGATTGTCAACTCTTTTGACTCCCCTATCTCTGTTTCATTTGCATCTTTCTTACAAGTTGTATCAAGCTCCTGCCGGCCCCTATATATTGTGCTCAGTCTCTGCATTAATTGCCACTTAGATCTACTCCTAAAACATTTTGTTCACATCTCATCTCCTCCTCCTGTACCTAGTTGTATTATTATTTTTGTGAGTGCTCAGAAGTGTCCCGCCATCTAGCTACTGTTATAATATGGTTGAGGCCTATAAGTGTTGTTTACCATTTTTCTTGTACTGTGTAGCCAGCCTAATGCACGTTAATTAAAGTAGGCCTAGTAAGGTTTTTGTGATTCATGCCGAGGTTTTTAATGACAGCCATTATTAACTAATATTTTGTATCTCAGTTATAATATATCTTGCTTTAACTGACCATTATCCTGTTTACCCGTTTATCCTAGGGCTGAAAACTTAGATTAATTTGCTCTTGCTAAATTCCTATGTGTTAATAGAGGCTAACTTGCAGTTAACCGCCTATATGTAACCTGTTTTGTAACCATTACATTATCCTTATGAGTCCTGAAATGTTTAGTTGTTACTTGTAATTTTACTATATCCACTCTTTTGTTTTGAACTTCCTGGAACTTTCGCGGGACAGTGGTGATTTTAGTATTCTCACTTGAAGTGTTCATCATCTCTCTCTCTGTTCCGTCAACTTTTATAAATTTGGCGACCTCTTATATAAGGATATTCAGGATATTATCATAAGGATATGTGCTTGATATCTTTGTGACTGTGATTTATTCTATGATATGTCTGCTATTACCTTACTCTTGATGAAATAAAGATTTTTTCTCAAATGTTTACAAACAGTGTGTGATGTAGAAAACAGAACAAAGAATGAACTTAAGCTTGTTGCTCAAGCAATTGGGAATTGCTGTTCCGCTCTCTGTATCCAGTCAAAGATCAGGAAATTGCTGACATGATTAATAAAACCTTGTTTTAATGTAACTCCTCCAGATGAGCTATACGCATGAATTGAAATAGCTAAGAAGTTACAGCCCCTAATAGCCCCTGCAGCAGGCTGAATCTCAGAGCTCGTATTCAAGAAGGCTTACAGGCACAGAATTGAACTTAGCTCAAAGATTCAGGCAGACCATGGAGTATCGCATGAAACAAAGCTGGAACTGGATCATCTAGCTCTGATGATTTTGATGTGGCTAAAAATGTTAAACTTCACTCTCTCCTTTTAATGAGATCTGATTTAAACAAAGTATTTTCAGTTGTTTGAGAGGGTGGCTTCAGTTTTAATTGACCCAAAAATGCTGTATTAGCCAGTACTCTACAGAGGTGTTCTCACCGGGAAAGCTCAAGTAACTTATGCATCTTTGCCTCAGGATCAATACTGATAATTATGAGTGTAGTTAAGGAGCTTGATTCTTAAGGCCTATGGGACTTGTTCACTGAAACCTATAGAGGTAAAATTTAAGGACAACTTTCTATAAGCAAGATAAGCAATCCCATGTTGAGTATGCAAAAATCAAAGAAGAGATCTCTGTTAGAGCAGTGGTTAGTCAATTCCAAAAAGAATGTAAATTCTGATTTTGATAGAAATTTAAGCAGATGATTTTGCTGGAGGGGGACTTCAAAAAGGTGTATTAATAATAAAAACATGTGAAAGCCTATATCTTGATAGAGGAAAAAAGAATAGATAATTTTGTCTGATGCTGCAGTTTTAGCTGATGAATATGTTCTCACTCACAAAGAGATATTCTACAAAGAAAAAAGGAAAGCTGAGGAGTAAGTACGTTTGCCTCTACTCAGAGTACAGGTAACAGGAAGAAGAAAGAATAAGGATGATGTTTCTCAGGAAGTAAATACCAGCTTCACCTCTAGATTTCAGAAAATTAAATGTACTTATTATAATGAAAGCTTGGTCATACTACGGAGAAATGTTTCAAGGAGACAGCGTGATGTTGAACAAAAAGGAGTCTTTAAATATTCAGTCAACTGGTCTGAGTGTCACCACCCTCTCAAGAGTGTTCCCAGAATTCTTCTTTAACTGGAGTTAACTAGAACCTGCTTTGAGGGGGTAAATTAAATTCTCATGATGAAGCTCTTCTTTTGAGCAGTAGCACGTTGGGTGACACTCTCAAGAGTTCATGTGCTAATTTCACTGTCTTTTGGTTTCCGGTCAGAGTCCTCTGGACCCAGTAATGACAGTTGAAATCAGTTAAAATATCATCGTTGATGGACAGGTGCTTGCCAATCCCTTATGCTGACCAGTGTTCCTAGGCTCTAATGCTTAATTCCTCTGATGAAACTGTAATTTTACAAGGGTGTAGGGAATAATTACGTCTCTGTCAACCCTCTGTGCAGAAGTGAATTGAGGAGATCCCTGGTTTTGTTAATGGTTCCGTTATGGTTGGGTTGGTTGAGAACCACTCCCAATGTCAGGTGTAACTTTCTTACTTGGAAATGATATTGGTGGAGAGTCAAGTGTGTCTAGCTCCCTCAGTTGTCCGATTGTGGCCCAGAGATTGTGATGTCCCTGATGTCTTCATCTGCATGTGCTGTCACACTAGGAGCCCTAAGTCTAAGGTTACCCTGTGACAAAAGGATAATGATGATGATGATGTTATCTGGCTTAGCTGACACTTTTCTTGCTAATTTGGACCACTCACCAGATGAGGCGAAGTACCCCGTAGTGTTGATAATTTGTCTCGTCAAGAGTTGGTTTGAGTTGCAGGTTACTTTGACCCTGAGTTGAAAGAGGTCTAGCTAACTCTGCTTGCAGTGAGGAAGAGTCAGCCCTGGTGCTTCTACTTGTTATTATTGTAAAGTCAGGAGTACTTCTGAAAAGTGGAGACCCCCAACAGCATCAGCTAAACGACTGACTGAATGGGAGGTTGTACATCAAGTTGTCACATCCCTCGTGTTTGTTAGGCAGGATATCATTAGAGTGGCTCATGATTCCAGTTTGGCAAGGACATTCCTTGGAGTGAGAAGACTGTGGCACGCATTTTGAAACACTTACCCCAATGGACAGAGTGCATCTTCCGAGATGTTTCCTGGTGCTGCAAGTCTTGTCTACCACACCTGTCCAAGTTGTGGGGAAGTGCTACCATCAGACCGAAAAGGTTGCACCTCTAGTTCCCATTCCTCCTTTTGAGGCATAACCTCTATTCCACCCGTGTGTTTGGTACTGGGATATTGTGGGCCACTCTTCCTACAAGAACTTCTTCAGAGATTTTCTAGCATGTGTTGACCCTGATTGATCTATGGCTACTCGTTGTCCACAGAAGCCCATTCCCACTTAGAAATATCTCAGCAAGAAGAACGTGGTTAAGGAAATGCTAGGAGTTCTTCACCAAAGTTTGGTCTGTCCAAGGAAGGTACAGTCAGACCGGGGAAGTAATTTTGCATGTCAAAAGTTTTTCCAAGCACTCTCTGAAAGAGTTTGGCATCCACCCAGATCACGTCTTCAGCTTACCATCCCCAGACCCAAGGAGCGTTTGAGAGATATCATCAAACACTGCAAATCGATGCTCAGGAGGAAATACTGTTTGGAACATCAGAAAGATTGGGATAAAGGTCTTCCATTACGGTTGTATTTGCCGCAAGAGAATCTCCAAATGAATCACTGGGCTTCTCCACCCCTTTGCCCCAGACTACTGTTTATTGCCATGAAGTAAAGAGGACCCCTTAAGCTACTTTCAAGGAATGCTGGCTGTCGGAGGAAGATGACGTCAACCTGCTGGAGTAATGTGATGAAGTTCAAAGAAGGTTGTCCACTGCTTTACAGCTGGCGAAAGAGAATTTAGGAGCTGCCCAGGAGAAGAGAGGAAGACTTGGTATGATCAAGAAGTCCCAGGATTCACGTACCACTTTCAGCCAGGAGATCAGGTTTTGATTCTGCTACCGGTGCATGGGCAAACCTCTTCAAGCCAGTTTAGTGGTCCTTATTTCGTGGAGAGAAGAAAGCTCAGTGATGTCAACTATGTCCATCGCCATACACCCAGATCGTGAGAGAACAAGCAACTTTGTCACATCAACATGCTAAGTTATATCACAGGCGGGACGAAATATACTTGAGTCTGCACATGTGGCTGATGTTTTCTCACTCGAGTCTGCAAGTGAAGTTCTCCCATGTGGTATGAGCCTGAGTGCTAATGGTTGGGAAAGAGTCCTGATATCATGAATGATCTCCAGAACTAAGGCTTTCTCCATCTACCTCCCGAGGAAAGGCAGGAGTTTTCGGCATTGCACTGCAGGAGTACCCATAAGTGTTCCGTGCCACTCCAGGAAGAACCACTGTTGTTGATGCATGATGTCTCCCGATATGTGGAGACACCAAAGCCAATTAAACTGCCTCTTTACCGTGAATGAACTGACCAGTGAAAGTTCCTCTCATCCAGAAGGAGCTTGGCTACCTGTTGGACCACAAGTTGATTGGGCCCTGTCCAGAGAGCGAGTGGAGTTCTCCTGTCACTCTGGTCCCTAAGCCAGGTGGGTCACACGCGGCTTTGCATCGACTACAGACGTGTTAATCAGATAACCAAAACAGACACTTACCCTCTCCCTCGCGTGGAAGATTGCATGAACAAGATCGGAAGGCTAGAGTACATAAGTAAGTTTGATTTGTTAAAGGGATACACAGAAGTAAAGTACCCTATGAGCCCTAGAACGATGCTGGGGAGAGTCTCATGTATTTGTAATGCTAGGAAGAAGACTTTTGCATGTTACTGTAATGCCATATGGTATGAAGAGAATAACCAGCCACTTTTCAGAAGCTCATGAGATGTTGTAACTTAGAGGGTTTGGCAGCAGGGTGTGTTTGTATTATATTGATGATGTATTAATCTTCAGTGACAACTGGAAAAGATCACCTATGCCATGTCAGTAAATTTATTGAGGCGTTTAGGTTCAAGCCCCAATCTTGTAGCTAATTTATCAGAAGTGTGAGTTTGGTCGAAAAGCTAAGATTCAGTACCTTGGGTACACGTAATTGGTGATAGACACGTTGCACCACCAGCAACTAAGGTTCAGGTTAGACCTAGAAGTGATCTTCCCAGACCTAAAAAGTAGGAAGGAGCTACAAAAATTTTTGGGAATGCTGTAGGTTATTACAGGGAGATTTTGTTCTTAACTTTTCCAATTCTTGTATGCACCTACTTACAGACCTACTGAAAAAGGGAGTTAAATTTGTCTGTGGACCCATAACTGTGAATCCTCTTTCAGCAAACATTAAAAAGCTATCCCTATTAACCACGCCCCATCCCGTCGGCCCGGTATGGGTGCGTTGCAACGATTAGCATTTGCCAGTCCCGGCTGACGTACCAGTACGTCGTGCAATTACAAGGTCCCTAATTTGCACAATTTTCAATTTTCGCATGTGTGATTTTTCGTATGTATACACGGGACACCTTCCTCTATTCCTGTACAAGATACCAAGCAGGGACAATGCCTTACACTGCATAACACTCCCCCTCCCCCCTCATGCCATTGTCTTGGCAAAGGACCTGTTACCAGTGACCTGGCTTCAAGTAAAGGTTATTCAGACCAGAGTGATTCCCCAATTGATGACAATGTGGAGGACAATGTTTACATAGCATTAGAAGAAGAAACAGCCAGAAATAATGATCAGGTAATGTGGCAAAAATAGGTCAGGTATGGTGATTAATTAGTGAGTGAAACAATGCTTATAATGCCTTTATTACTGCTTGAAAACCAATATACTGTCATACTACACATACATTCGTACCAAGTAAATAAATAAATACCGTTTATGAGTGGATAAAATAGCTACCCTCCCATAGAACTCGTTTTCTTTGGTGCCAGCATGTTAGAAAACCCACTCAGGTAAGGAGGAACTCCTACCTGGATTGGGCACTTTAATCCTCAGGTGAGTGATTTCTCTATGAATTTTCGATGTTTCTCACCAAAAGCGAAGGTTTTAGCCAAAAAAAAAAAAATCGAAAATACCTCGGGACTGGGGGATGTCGGAGGTGCGGAAAACCTCGGGACGTGACGGGTTAAGTCAGCCAGTGCTCGCTACTCCAAATTTTGCTAAGCCTTTTAAGATGGCTGTTGACGCAAGTGATACAGGAGCTGGGGCTGTTTTGCTGCAAGAGGATGATCAGGGTATTGAACACCCTGTATCCTATTAGAGGAAGAAGTTCACTGCACCTCAAAAGAACTACTCAACTATTGAGAAAGGGCTTTTGGCCTTGATTTTGGGTTTACAGCATTTTTCATTTTTTCTTTGTGTTCTGGTTTTGACCCCATAGTCATTTATACCGATCATAACCCACTGAAATTTCTTAGTAAGTTTAAAGATAAAAATCAGAGATTGACAAGATGGAGTCTACTTCTTCAGGAGTATTCATTAGACATACAACATGTCAAGGGGAAAGAAAATGTTATTGCAGATTGCTTATCTAGACTTTAGACAGATTGTTTTAGAGTAATAAAAAATTTCCTTTGTAAATTTCTTTTCTTTGTGGGAGGTGTTACATAGCCTATGATTTCATCATACTTTGTATAATTCTAACGTACGGTATGCTGCATGTTTGATCACGATTCGCCTCGTGGCTTCCATAGTGACCAGGCTTGCGTGTTCTACCTCACTCCCCCCCTTCTCCCCCTTATAGTAGAGTAAGTCGTTCTTTCTGTTGTTCAGAGCAGGATTGTCAACTCTTTGTCCCCTATGGTTTCATTTGCGCGTCTTTCTTACAAGTTGTATCAAGCTCTGCCGGCCCCTATATATTGTGCTCAGTCTCTGCATTAATTGCCACTTAGATCTACTCCTCATTTTGTTCACATCTCTGTCCTCCCCTGTATAGTGTATTATTATTTTTGTGAGTGCTCAGGAAGTCTCCCGCCATCTAGCTGCTGTATAATTTGAGTATAAGTGTTGTTACCATTTTTCTTGTACTGTGTGGCCTAATGCGTTAATTCGTAGGCCTGGTAAGGTTTTTGTGATTCATGTAGAGTTTTTAATGACAGCCATTATTAATAATATTTTGTATCTGTTATAATATATCTTGCTTTAACTGACCATTATCCTGTTTTCCCATTTATCAGGGCTGACTTAGATTAATTTGCTCTTGCTAAATTCATGTTAATAGAGGCTATTGCAGTTAACCATATATGTAACCTGTTTTGCCATTACATTATCCTTATGAGTCCTGAATGTTTAGTTGTTACTTGTAATTTTACCTCACTCTTTTGTTTTGAACCTGGAACTTTGCGGGACAGTAGTGATTTTAGTATTCTCACTTGAAGTGTTCATTATCTCTCTCTCTGTTCCGTAACATAAATTTGGCGACCTCTTATAAGGATATTCAGGATATTATCATAAGGATATTGCTTGATATTTTGTGACTGTGATTTATTCATGATGTCTGCTATTACTACTCTTGATGAAGCCAAAGATTTTTTCTCAAATGTGCAAACAGTGTGTGATGTAGAAAACAGAACAAAGAATGAACTTAAGCTTGTTGCTCAACAATTGGGAATTGCTGTTCGCTCTCATCAGTCTAAAGATCAAATTGCTGACATGATTAATAAAACCTTGTTTAATGTAACTCCTCCAGATGAGCTAACGCAGATTGAAATAGCTAAGTTACAGCTAGCCCTGCAGGAGGCTGAATCTCAGGCTCGTATTCAGAAGGCACAGGCACAAATTGAACTTGCTAAGATTCAGGCAGACCATGAGTATCGCATGAAACAAAGTGGAACTGGATCATCTAGCTCTGATGATTTTGATGTGGCTAAAAATGTTAAACTTGTCTCTCCTTTTAATGAATCTGATTTAACAAAGTATTTTCAGTTGTTTGAGAGGGTAGCTTCAGGTTTTAATTGACCCAAAAAGTATTGGCCAGTACTCCCACAGAGTGTTCTCACCGGTAAAGCTCAAGTAACTTATGCATCTTTGCCTCAGGATCAATCTGATAATTATGATGTAGTTAAGAGCTTGATTCTTAAGGCCTATGAGCTTGTTCCTGAAGCCTATAGAGTAAAATTTAGGACAACTTATAAGCAAGATAAGCAATCCCATGTTGAGTATGCAAAAATCAAAGAAGATCTGTTAGAGCAGTGGTTAAATTCCAAGAATGTAAATTCTGATTTTGATAAATTTAAGCAGATGATTTTGCTGGAGGACTTCAAAAGGTGTATTAATAAAAATGTAAGCCTATATCTTGATGAGAAAAGAATAGATAATTTGTCTGATGCTGCAGTTTTAGCTGATGAATATGTTCTCACTCACAAGAGATATTCTAAAGAAAAAAGGAAAGCTGAGAGTAAGTACGTTGCCTCTACTCAGAGTACAGGTAACAGGAAAGAGAATAAGGATGATGTTTCTCAGGAAGTAAATACCAGCTTCACCTCTAGATTTCAGAAAATTAAATGTACTTATTGTAGTAAGCTTGGTCATACTACGGAGAAATGTTTCAGGAGACAGCGTGATGTGAACAAAAAGGAGTCTTTAAATATTCAGTCAACTGGTCTAGTGTCCACCCTTGAGAGTTCCCAGAATTCTTTAACTGAGTTAACTGAACCTGCTTTGAGGGGTAAATTAAATTCTCATGATGAAGCTCTTCTTTTGAGCAGTAACGTGGGTGACACTCTCAAGAGTTCATGTGCTAATTTCCTGTCTTTTGGTTTTGTCAGTCCTCTGGACAGTAATGACAGGAAATCAGTTAAAATATATCGTGATACAGGTGCTTGCCAATCCCTTATGCTGACCAGTGTTCTAGGCTCTAATGTTAATTCCTCTGATGAAACTGTAATTTTACAAGGTGTAGGGAATAATTACTTCTCTGTCCCTCTGTGCAGAGTGAATTGAGAGTCTGGTTTTGTTAATGGTTCCGTTATGGTTGGGTTGGTTGAGACACTCCCAATGTCAGGTGTAACTTTCTTACTTGGAAATGATATTGGTGGAAGTCAAGTGTGTCTAGCTCCTCAGTTGTCCAGTGAACCAGTGATTGCGGCCCAGGATTGTGATGTCCCTGATGTCTTCTCTGCATGTGCTGTCACTAGGGCTAAGTCTAAGGTTACTGCTGACTTAAAGGATAATGATGATGATGATGTTATCCTAGCTGACACTTTTCTTGCTAATTTGGACCACTCACCAGATGAGGCAGTACCCCGTAGTGTTGATAATTTGTCTCGTCAAGAGTTGGTTGAGTTGCAGGTTGCTGACCCTGAGTTGAAAGGTCTAGCTAACTCTGCTTGCAGTGAGGAAGAGTCAGCTGGTGCTTCTACTTGTTATTATTTAAAGTCAGGAGTACTTCTGAGAAAGTGGAGACCCCCAACAGCATCAGCCGACTGTGAATGGGAGGTTGTACATCAAGTTGTCATCCCTCGTGTTTGTAGGCAGGATATCATTAGAGTGGCTCATGATTCCAGTTTGGCAGGACACCTTGGAGTGAGGAAGACTGTGGCACGCATTTTGAAACACTTCTAATGGACAGGTATCTTCCGAGATGTTTCCTGGTATTGTAAGTCTTGTCACACCTGTCAAGTTGTGGGGAAGTGTAATCAGACCGAAAAGGTTGCACCTCTAGTTCCCATTCCTCCTTTTGAGGCGCCTTTCACCCGTGTGTTGGTGGATATTGTGGGCCCTCTTCCTAAGACTTCTTCAGGATTTTCTTATGTGTTGACCCTGATTGATATGGCTACTCGTTATCCTGAAGCCATTCCACTTAGAAATATCTCAGCAAAGAACGTGGTTAAGGAAATGCTAGGGTTCTTCACCAAGTTTGGTCTGCCCAAGGAGGTACAGTCAGACCGGGGAAGTAATTTCATGTCAAAAGTTTTCAAGCAGTCTCTGAAAGAGTTTGGCATCACCCAGATCACGTCTTCAGCTTACCATCCCCAGACCCAAGGAGCGTTCGAGAGATATCATCAAACACTCAAATCGATGCTCAGGAAATACTGTTTGGAACATGAGAAAGATTGGGATAAAGGTCTTCCATTCGTTGTATTTGCCGCAAGAGAATCTCCAAATGAATCACTGGGCTTCTCACCCTTTGAACTACTGTTTGGCCATGAAGTAAGAGGACCCCTTAAGCTACTCAAGGAATGCTGGCTGTCGGAGGAAGATGACGTCAACCTGCTGGAGTATGTGATGAAGTTCAAAGAAAGGTTGTCCACTGCTTTACAGCTGGCGAAAGAGAATTTAGGAGCTGCCCAGGAGAAGAGGAAGACTTGGTATGATAAGAAGTCCAGGTTACGCCACTTTCAGCCAGGAGATCAGGTTTTGATTCTGCTACCGGTGCATGGGCAACCTCTTCAAGCCAAGTTTAGTGGTCCTTATTTCGTGGAGAAGAAACTCAGTGATGTCAACTATGTCATCGCCACACCAGATCGTAGAAAGAACAAGCAACTTTGTCACATCAACATGCTAAAGTTATATCACAGGCGGGACGAAAATAACCCAGTCTGCACTGTAGCTATTCCACTCGAGTCTGCAAGTGAAGTTCTCCCATGTAGTATGAGCCTGAGTGCTAATTTGGGGAAGAGTCCTGATATCATGAATGATCTCCAGACTAAGCTTTCTCATCTACCTCCCGAGGAAAGGCAGGAGTTTTCGGCATTACTGCAGGAGTACCCGCAAGTGTTCCGTGCCACTCCAGGAAGAACCACTGTGTTGATGCATGATGTCGATATTGGAGACGCAAAGCCAATTAAACTGCCTCTTTACCGTGTGAACCCAGTGAAAGTTCCTCTCATCCAGAAGGAGCTTGGCTACCTGTTGGACCACAAGTTGATTGAGCCCTGTCAGAGCGAGTGGAGTTCTCCTGTCACTCTAGTCCCTAAGCCAGGTGGGTCACAGCGGCTTTGCATCGACTACAGACGTGTTAATCAGATAACCAAAACAGACACTTACCCTCTCCCTCGCGTGGAAGATTGCATAGACAAGATCGGAAAGGCTAGGTACATAAGTAAGTTTGATTTGTTAAAGGGATACTGGTAAGTACCTATGACTGAACGTGCTAGGGAGATCTCATGTTTTGTAATGCTAGGAAAGACTTTTGCATGTTCTGTAATGCCATATGGTATGAAGAATGCACCAGCCACTTTTCAGAGGCTCATGAATGTTGTAACAGAGGGTTTGGCAGGGTGTGTTGTTTATATTGATGATGTATTAATCTTCAGTGACAACTGGAAAGATCACCTATGCCATGTCAGTAAATTTATTGAGCGTTTGGTTCAAGCTAATCTTGTAGCTAATTTATCGAAGTGTGAGTTTGGTCAAGCTAAGTTCAGTACCTTGGGTACGTAATTGGTGATGGACGCGTTGCACCACCAGCAACTAAGGTTCAGGTTATAAGTGATCTTCCCAGACCTAAAAGTAGGAAAGAGCTACAAAAATTTTTGGGAATGGTAGGTTATTACAGGAGATTTGTTCTTAACTTTTCAATTCTTGTATCACCACTTACAGACCTACTGAAAAAGGGAGTTAAATTGTCTGGACCCATAACTGTGAATCCTCTTTCAGCAAACTTAAAGCTATCCTATTAAGTCAGCCAGTGCTCGCTACTCCAAATTTTGCTAAGCCTTTTAAGATGGCTGTTGACGCAAGTGATACAGGAGCTGGGGCTGTTTTGCTGCAAGAGGATGATCAGGGTATTGAACACCCTGTATCCTATTAGAGGAAGAAGTTCACTGCACCTCAAAAGAACTACTCAACTATTGAGAAATGGCTTTTGGCCTTGATTTTGGGTTTACAGCATTTTTCATTTTTTCTTTGTGTTCTGGTTTTGACCCCATAGTCATTTATACCGATCATAACCCACTGAAATTTCTTAGTAAGTTTAAAGATAAAAATCAGAGATTGACAAGATGGAGTCTACTTCTTCAGGAGTATTCATTAGACATACAACATGTCAAGGGGAAAGAAAATGTTATTGCAGATTGCTTATCTAGACTTTAGACAGATTGTTTTAGAGTAATAAAAAATTTCCTTTGTAAATTTCTTTTCTTTGTGGGGAGGTGTTACATAGCCTATGATTTCATCATACTTTGTATAATTCTAACGTACGGTATGCTGCATGTTTGATCACGATTCGCCTCGTGGCTTCCATAGTGACCAGGCTTGCGTGTTCTACCTCACTCCCCCCTTCTCCCCCTTATAGTAGAGTAAGTCGTTCTTTCTGTTGTTCAGAGCAGGATTGTCAACTCTTTGTCCCCTATGGTTTCATTTGCGCGTCTTTCTTACAAGTTGTATCAAGCTCTGCCGGCCCCTATATATTGTGCTCAGTCTCTGCATTAATTGCCACTTAGATCTACTCCTCATTTTGTTCACATCTCTGTCCTCCCCTGTATAGTGTATTATTATTTTTGTGAGTGCTCAGGAAGTCTCCCGCCATCTAGCTGCTGTATAATTTGAGTATAAGTGTTGTTACCATTTTTCTTGTACTGTGTGGCCTAATGCGTTAATTCGTAGGCCTGGTAAGGTTTTTGTGATTCATGTAGAGTTTTTAATGACAGCCATTATTAATAATATTTTGTATCTGTTATAATATATCTTGCTTTAACTGACCATTATCCTGTTTTCCCATTTATCAGGGCTGACTTAGATTAATTTGCTCTTGCTAAATTCATGTTAATAGAGGCTATTGCAGTTAACCATATATGTAACCTGTTTTGCCATTACATTATCCTTATGAGTCCTGAATGTTTAGTTGTTACTTGTAATTTTACCTAACTCTTTTGTTTTGAACCTGGAACTTTGCGGGACAGTAGTGATTTTAGTATTCTCACTTGAAGTGTTCATTATCTCTCTCTGTTCCGTAACATAAATTTGGCGACCTCTTATAAGGATATTCAGGATATTATCATAAGGATATTGCTTGATATTTTGTGACTGTGATTTATTCATGATGTCTGCTATTACTACTCTTGATGAAGCCAAAGATTTTTTGTCAAATGTGCAAACAGTGTGTGATGTAGAAAACAGAACAAAGAATGAACTTAAGCTTGTTGCTCAACAATTGGGAATTGCTGTTCGCTCTCATCAGTCTAAAGATCAAATTGTTGACATGATTAATAAAACCTTGTTTAATGTAACTCCTCCAGATGAGCTAACGCAGACTGAAATAGCTAAGTTACAGCTAGCCCTGCAGGAGGCTGAATCTCAGGCTCGTATTCAGAAGGCACAGGCACAAATTGAACTTGCTAAGATTCAGGCAGACCATGAGTATCGCATGAAACAAAGTGGAACTGGATCATCTAGCTCTGATGATTTTGATGTGGCTAAAAATGTTAAACTTGTCTCTCCTTTTAATGAATCTGATTTAACAAAGTATTTTCAGTTGTTTGAGAGGGTAGCTTCAGGTTTTAATTGACCCAAAAAGTATTGGCCAGTACTCCCACAGAGTGTTCTCACCGGTAAAGCTCAAGTAACTTATGCATCTTTGCCTCAGGATCAATCTGATAATTATGATGTAGTTAAGAGCTTGATTCTTAAGGCCTATGAGCTTGTTCCTGAAGCCTATAGAGTAAAATTTAGGACAACTTATAAGCAAGATAAGCAATCCCATGTTGAGTATGCAAAAATCAAAGAAGATCTGTTAGAGCAGTGGTTAAATTCCAAGAATGTAAATTCTGATTTTGATAAATTTAAGCAGATGATTTTGCTGGAGGACTTCAAAAGGTGTATTAATAAAAATGTAAGCCTATATCTTGATGAGAAAAGAATAGATAATTTGTCTGATGCTGCAGTTTTAGCTGATGAATATGTTCTCACTCACAAGAGATATTCTAAAGAAAAAAGGAAAGCTGAGAGTAAGTACGTTGCCTCTACTCAGAGTACAGGTAACAGGAAAGAGAATAAGGATGATGTTTCTCAGGAAGTAAATACCAGCTTCACCTCTAGATTTCAGAAAATTAAATGTACTTATTGTAGTAAGCTTGGTCATACTACGGAGAAATGTTTCAGGAGACAGCGTGATGTGAACAAAAAGGAGTCTTTAAATATTCAGTCAACTGGTCTAGTGTCCACCCTTGGGTTTCCCAGAATTCTTTAACTGAGTTAACTGAACCTGCTTTGAGGGGTAAATTAAATTCTCATGATGAAGCTCTTCTTTTGAGCAGTAACGTGGGTGACACTCTCAAGAGTTCATGTGCTAATTTCCTGTCTTTTGGTTTTGTCAGTCCTCTGGACAGTAATGACAGGAAATCAGTTAAAATATATCGTGATACAGGTGCTTGCCAATCCCTTATGCTGACCAGTGTTCTAGGCTCTAATGTTAATTCCTCTGATGAAACTGTAATTTTACAAGGTGTAGGGAATAATTACTTCTCTGTCCCTCTGTGCAGAGTGAATTTAGAGTCTGGTTTTGTTAATGGTTCCGTTATGGTTGGGTTGGTTGAGACACTCCCAATGTCAGGTGTAACTTTCTTACTTGGAAATGATATTGGTGGAAGTCAAGTGTGTCTAGCTCCTCAGTTGTCCAGTGAACCAGTGATTGCGGCCCAGGATTGTGATGTCCCTGATGTCTTCTCTGCATGTGCTGTCACTAGGGCTAAGTCTAAGGTTACTGCTGACTTAAAGGATAATGATGATGATGATGTTATCCTAGCTGACACTTTTCTTGCTAATTTGGACCACTCACCAGATGAGGCAGTACCCCGTAGTGTTGATAATTTGTCTCGTCAAGAGTTGGTTGAGTTGCAGGTTGCTGACCCTGAGTTGAAAGGTCTAGCTAACTCTGCTTGCAGTGAGGAAGAGTCAGCTGGTGCTTCTACTTGTTATTATTTAAAGTCAGGAGTACTTCTGAGAAAGTGGAGACCCCCAACAGCATCAGCCGACTGTGAATGGGAGGTTGTACATCAAGTTGTCATCCCTCGTGTTTGTAGGCAGGATATCATTAGAGTGGCTCATGATTCCAGTTTGGCAGGACACCTTGGAGTGAGGAAGACTGTGGCACGCATTTTGAAACACTTCTAATGGACAGGTATCTTCCGAGATGTTTCCTGGTATTGTAAGTCTTGTCACACCTGTCAAGTTGTGGGGAAGTGTAATCAGACCGAAAAGGTTGCACCTCTAGTTCCCATTCCTCCTTTTGAGGCGCCTTTCACCCGTGTGTTGGTGGATATTGTGGGCCCTCTTCCTAAGACTTCTTCAGGATTTTCTTATGTGTTGACCCTGATTGATATGGCTACTCGTTATCCTGAAGCCATTCCACTTAGAAATATCTCAGCAAAGAACGTGGTTAAGGAAATGCTAGGGTTCTTCACCAAGTTTGGTCTGCCCAAGGAGGTACAGTCAGACCGGGGAAGTAATTTCATGTCAAATGTTTTCAAGCAGTCTCTGAAAGAGTTGGGCATCACCCAGATCACGTCTTCAGCTTACCATCCCCAGACCCAAGGAGCGTTCGAGAGATATCATCAAACACTCAAATCGATGCTCAGGAAATACTGTTTGGAACATGAGAAAGATTGGGATAAAGGTCTTCCATTCGTTGTATTTGCCGCAAGAGAATCTCCAAATGAATCACTGGGCTTCTCACCCTTTGAACTACTGTTTGGCCATGAAGTAAGAGGACCCCTTAAGCTACTCAAGGAATGCTGGCTGTCGGAGGAAGATGACGTCAACCTGCTGGAGTATGTGATGAAGTTCAAAGAACGGTTGTCCACTGCTTTACAGCTGGCGAAAGAGAATTTAGGAGCTGCCCAGGAGAAGAGGAAGACTTGGTATGATAAGAAGTCCAGGTTACGCCACTTTCAGCCAGGAGATCAGGTTTTGATTCTGCTACCGGTGCATGGGCAACCTCTTCAAGCCAAGTTTAGTGGTCCTTATTTCGTGGAGAAGAAACTCAGTGATGTCAACTATGTCATCGCCACACCAGATCGTAGAAAGAACAAGCAACTTTGTCACATCAACATGCTAAAGTTATATCACAGGCGGGACGAAAATAACCCAGTCTGCACTGTAGCTATTCCACTCGAGTCTGCAAGTGAAGTTCTCCCATGTAGTATGAGCCTGAGTGCTAATTTGGGGAAGAGTCCTGATATCATGAATGATCTCCAGACTAAGCTTTCTCATCTACCTCCCGAGGAAAGGCAGGAGTTTTCGGCATTACTGCAGGAGTACCCGCAAGTGTTCCGTGCCACTCCAGGAAGAACCACTGTGTTGATGCATGATGTCGATATTGGAGACGCAAAGCCAATTAAACTGCCTCTTTACCGTGTGAACCCAGTGAAAGTTCCTCTCATCCAGAAGGAGCTTGGCTACCTGTTGGACCACAAGTTGATTGAGCCCTGTCAGAGAGAGTGGAGTTCTCCTGTCACTCTAGTCCCTAAGCCAGGTGGGTCACAGCGGCTTTGCATCGACTACAGACGTGTTAATCAGATAACCAAAACAGACACTTACCCTCTCCCTCGCGTGGAAGATTGCATAGAGAAGATCGGAAAGGCTAGGTACAGCCGCGTACACAATTTCACAGTACAGTCAGCGTTGCAAATCCTGTGGGTGACCCGAGTTCAGAGTTTCACAGTATCGAACGTGCGGGGGAGGGAGGGAATAGCTTCGTGCCTGGCGTGTGAGGCGGGTAGAAGGCATATGGGGAAGGGGGAGGGGGGAAGGGGAAGGACGGAAAGATAAGAGGCGGTTATTGAGTTAAGTAATACAAGGAAACGATTTTTATAATAATATATATTTGGAGAGAGAGAGAGAGAGGGAGAGAGAGAATAAACATACCAGTATACAGAATAATCCACATACGATCTGCGACCGCACTTTACACTAATATACAGAGCTTTGTGTAACAGGTCGTTACGATACTATGAGCAATTTGTGTTTTGTAAGGAACTATCAAAGATCAGGTGATTACAATGGAGCTGCCCTCGAGGGGGTCTGTCAGTTGCCAAGCTGGCGAGTGTCCCTTGCATGTTTAGGTTCGTGTGTGTGTGTGTGTATGTGTGTGTGTGTGTAAGATATAAGATAAATGTATCATGATCCCGTTTGCCGTCTCTAAATGTGCGCTAATGTCACTAGGTTTTGCTTGTCAGATACAGTGATTCATTTGGTAGGTTGCTCATTTGGAATATGAAATGCTTGATGCATTTATATCTATTATTTGTACAGTATTTTACTTGTGACACCGTTCTGTCTACTCATGTTAGAATAGGTGCAGTGCACTGGGAAACAACAGTTAATATATATGCACACATTAGAATGATGATCTTATGCATATAGGACATCATATTTAAGAGAATATGACATGCCGAAATTTCACCTGATAGATGAAGGAGAATATAACATGCTAGAACTTCACCTGATATCGTATACTGTAATGGAGAGGATATCTTTCAACACTGTTGCTCAGTATTTCCATGAATTTTTAACCTCTCCAGTTACAACTGTTAAGTATTTAAGATAGTAGTGTAGTTAGTAATGAAATTCCAGGAAATAAAAAGAAGGGGGGGATGGTTCCTCATCCTTGTTACACAAACAATGCTTATGGCTGTTATCATATACCCAGCAACATTGAAATATTTATGGTTAACATTCACAAGTATGTAAATGGAATGTTTCTGACAACCGTGAGAATTAACCTCTGTAAGGAAACCGTAGGAAAACATAAATTACTTACCACAAGAGTATATTTAATAGCCAGTCCAACCCCCATCCATTTCAATAACGGCGCGCAGCCTGTCTGGCACTGACGTAACAAGACGTCGCACCGTCTCTGGTCGGCGTCTGTAGGTCTCCCACGATACAGAGACGTGTGCCTTGAGCTCCCGGGTGTTCCTCTCCGGTGCCATATCCCAAATGTTTACCATCTGTGCCCAAACGTGTTCAATTACATTCATATCAGCTCCTTTGCTGGGCAGTTCCAGGAGCTAAAAGTGGTCCTGTTCGTCAAACCAGCGTCGAGCAGTGCGAGCTGTGGACTGGACACCTGCCGTGTATGAACAGTATGGGCCCAGGTGGAAACAAGAAATCCTTCTCACGAGAGAATGGCAGGAAGGACTCTTCAAGCACCTCGATGTATTTATCTGCTGTGACGCGCCCCTCAATTTGGAACACGTCACCTGCACCATGCAGCGATATCCAGCCCCACACATTGCAGGTGACGTTGCTAGAACGAGCTACCTCCATGATGTTACGACGCTCGTATCTTCAAGCATATTATGAGTTAGCGGATTATTGACGTTTGTATATTTCTTTCCTATATATTACGCCTAAAACTGTGCATAAACATTCTGTATTCATATACGTATTAGTCCATAAACATGCATCATAACAAATCCCATTTCGCCTGAGCAGCAATGTAATGTTCATGTGTAAACCGGGAAATCATCTATAATAACCACCTCGTCCACACTTCACGACCGTTTATCAGGCATGGAGCACTTAATACCCCTAGACCGCAGTTGAACCAACGCTGTCGATATTGACATATTAACTGAATATTTCATATGAATATCTGTTATCTCCGTAAAGAACACTAAGATTTTAGCATGCCATATGATTTGTTATACCTGGTGCTATTTTTCATCACTCAGATATTTGATTTTTTTTTTATGTAATTGTTTTTGCATATCGATATGTTATCTAAATGTAATGAACTGTTAAGTATTAACTATTACATATTTCATTACCTGATCTCCAGGGTGGTAATCAGTTACAGAACATTAAGGGAGTTAATGCACATGCTTATGTTCATGGGCAAATTGGACAAACTGGTTAATTTTAAATATTTCAGTACATGGTAACTAGTTATTGATTACAAATCAGGTTAACGTAACATTCAGGTAAGTAAAGATCATAAATAACTTACCCAGTTACAGTTGACGCATAATTGTCAAAAGCCTGCTATTTACATCATCATTATTCACTGCAACATAATTACCTGGCTGCAGGTCCTGGTGCATTATAAAAAGTCTCCAGACCCATTCACTCTCAGTTTTGCGACGCACGACATCTCTCTCCCTCTATCGTATAGCCACATTTATAGTCCTCCACCAAAGTCCTCCACAAACAATTAGGCTGCATCTTATTAACTGAGATTTAATGAACATACCTGGTGTTATTTACTCTCCAGAAATGGCCTTGGCCTTGAGAAGTAGAGGAGAATACTTTCTCATTTGTGAATACTGCACGTCCCCAGAACTCAAGGTCTCACTCAACATGGAGTTGTGCAAATTCCAGCCTCCCGGCTCTGTGAGCTTCAGTCAGTTTCTCCTGTACAGGAATTCTGTGATGTATACCCCTCTCGTGCAGCCTGCGCCTTACAGTCATAGCACTGACATCCAACTGCAGGTTCCGTGCGACAGCTACGGCGTTAGTGTGAGGGTCTGCTTCAGCTGCTGCCACAATAATGCCATAATTTTTCCGCGTTTGTCCTCCGACGCGCTCTTGTTCTCGCTGTTAACAAACCAGTACAATGGGTCTCATTTCATTCATTAAAGTGCAAATACAATCGTAAAAGAATGGGTAAAAATAAACCTACTGCAAAACTAACGCATAATCAAACATTACTTCCATCTACACTTTATTCAAGTAAAATGCACAACCGACAGACAGTGATTAACAATTGGTACACACTGGACACAGAAACAGTTGGAGACACTGCTAAGTAGGTGTTTGAGAATTGTATTTGGAGAGACGATTTAATAATAGTGTCATGAATGAGTAGTGTGTCGACATCACCTCACCGCATTGGGTTGAGGTTTGTGAGGGTAAATAAGACGTGAGAAGACAAAACAATGTTTAATCCAAAAGATATTATGACCTACACAAATTATCCTAACTAAACCATGGTTTGCTTCTACATATCCTCTATACAACCCCCACCCTCCTCCATCCATCTGCTATGCTTGCCCGGCTTCCCACTCACCAACCTCAACCCAGTGCTGTGAGGTGATGTCGACACACTACTCCCTCATGACACTATTATTACATCGTCTCTCCAAATACTCACAATTCTCAAACACCTACTTTGCAATGTCCAACTGTTTCTGTGTCCAGTGTGTACCAATTGTTAATCACTGTCTGTCGGTTGTGCATTTTACTTGAATAAAGTGTAGATGGAAGTAATGTTTGATTATGCGTTAGTTTTGCAGTAGGTTTATTTTTACCCATTCTTTTACGATTGTATTTGCACTTTAATGAATGAAATGAGACCCACTGTACTGGTTTGTTAACAGCGAGAACAAGAGCGCGTCGGAGGACAAACGCGGAAAAATTATGGCATTATTGTGGCAGCAGCTGAAGCAGACCCTCACACTAACGCCGTAGCTGTCGCACAGAACCTGCAGTTGGATGTCAGTGCTATGACTGTAAGGCGCAGGCTGCACGAGAGGGGTATACATCACAGAATTCCTGTACAGGAGAAACTGACTGAAGCTCACAGAGCCGGGAGGCTGGAATTTGCACAACTCCATGTTGAGTGAGACCTTGAGTTCTGGGGACGTGCAGTATTCACAAATGAGAAAGTATTCTCCTCTACTTCTCATGGCCAAGGCCATTTCTGGAGAGTAAATAACACTAGGTATGTTCATTAAATCTCAGTTAATAAGATGCAGCCTAATTGTTTGTGGAGGACTTTGGTGGAGGACTATAAATGTGGCTATACGATAGAGGGAGAGAGATGTCGTGCGTCGCAAAACTGAGAGTGAATGGGTCTGGAGACTTTTTATAATGCACCAGGACCTGCAGCCAGGTAATTATGTTGCAGTGAATAATGATGATGTAAATAGCAGGCTTTTGACAATTATGCGTCAACTGTAACTGGGTAAGTTATTTATGATCTTTACTTACCTGAATGTTACGTTAACCTGATTTGTAATCAATAACTAGTTACCATGTACTGAAATATTTAAAATTAACCAGTTTGTCCAATTTGCCCATGAACATAAGCATGTGCATTAACTCCCTTAATGTTCTGTAACTGATTACCACCCTGGAGATCAGGTAATGAAATATGTAATAGTTAATACTTAACAGTTCATTACATTTAGATAACATATCGATATGCAAAAACAATTACATAAAAAAAAAAAAATCAAATATCTGAGTGATGAAAAATAGCACCAGGTATAACAAATCATATGGCATGCTAAAATCTTAGTGTTCTTTACGGAGATAACAGATATTCATATGAAATATTCAGTTAATATGTCAATATCGACAGCGTTGGTTCAACTGCGGTCTAGGGGTATTAAGTGCTCCATGCCTGATAAACGGTCGTGAAGTGTGGACGAGGTGGTTATTATAGATGATTTCCCGGTTTACACATGAACATTACATTGCTGCTCAGGCGAAATGGGATTTGTTATGATGCATGTTTATGGACTAATACGTATATGAATACAGAATGTTTATGCACAGTTTTAGGCGTAATATATAGGAAAGAAATATACAAACGTCAATAATCCGCTAACTCATAATATGCTTGAAGATACGAGCGTCGTAACATCATGGAGGTAGCTCGTTCTAGCAACGTCACCTGCAATGTGTGGGGCTGGATATCGCTGCATGGTGCAGGTGACGTGTTCCAAATTGAGGGGCGCGTCACAGCAGATAAATACATCGAGGTGCTTGAAGAGTCCTTCCTGCCATTCTCTCGTGAGAAGGATTTCCCGTTTCCACCTGGGCCCATACTGTTCATACACGGCAGGCGTCCAGTCCACAGCTCGCACTGCTCGACGCTGGTTTGACGAACAGGACCACTTTTAGCTCCTGGAACTGCCCAGCAAAGGAGCTGATATGAATGTAATTGAACACGTTTGGGCACAGATGGTAAACATTTGGGATATGGCACCGGAGAGGAACACCCGGGAGCTCAAGGCACACGTCTCTGTATCGTGGGAGACCTACAGACGCCGACCAGAGACGGTGCGACGTCTTGTTACGTCAGTGCCAGACAGGCTGCGCGCCGTTATTGAAATGGATGGGGGTTGGACTGGCTATTAAATATACTCTTGTGGTAAGTAATTTATGTTTTCCTACGGTTTCCTTACAGAGGTTAATTCTCACGGTTGTCAGAAACATTCCATTTACATACTTGTGAATGTTAACCATAAATATTTCAATGTTGCTGGGTATATGATAACAGCCATAAGCATTGTTTGTGTAACAAGGATGAGGAACCATCCCCCCCTTCTTTTTATTTCCTGGAATTTCATTACTAACTACACTACTATCTTAAATACTTAACAGTTGTAACTGGAGAGGTTAAAAATTCATGGAAATACTGAGCAACAGTGTTGAAAGATATCCTCTCCATTACAGTATACGATATCAGGTGAAGTTCTAGCATGTTATATTCTCCTTCATCTATCAGGTGAAATTTCGGCATGTCATATTCTCTTAAATATGATGTCCTATATGCATAAGATCATCATTCTAATGTGTGCATATATATTAACTGTTGTTTCCCAGTGCACTGCACCTATTCTAACATGAGTAGACAGAACGGTGTCACAAGTCAAATACTGTATAAATAATAGATATAAATGCATCAACCATTTCATATTCCAAGTGAGCAACCTACCAAATGAATCACTGTATCTGACAAGCAAAACCTAGTGACATTAGCGCACATTTAGAGACGGTAAACGGGATCATGATACATTTATCTTATATCTTACACACGCACACACACACACACACACACACACACACACACACACACACACACACACGAACCTAAACATGCAAGGGACACTCGCCAGCTTGGCAACTGACAGACCCCCCCGAGGGCAGCTCCATTGTAATCACCTGATCTTTGATAGTTCCTTACAAAACACAAATTGCTCATAGTATCGTAACGACCTGTTACACAAAGCTCTGTATATTAGTGTAAAGTGCGGTCGCAGATCGTATGGGGATTATTCTGTATACTGGTATGTTTATTCTCTCTCTCTCTCTCTCTCTCTCTCTCTCTCTCTCTCTCTCCAAATATATATTATTATAAAAATCGTTTCCTTGTATTACTTAACTCAATAACCGCCTCTCATCCCTCTTATCTTTCCGTCCTTCCCCTTCCCCCCTCCACCTTCCCCATATGCCTTCTACCCGCCTCACACGCCAGGCACGAAGCTATTCCCTCCCTCCCCCGCACGTTCGATACTGTGAAACTCTGAACCCGGGTCACCCACAGGATTTGCAACGCTGACTGTACTGTGAAATTGTGTGCGCGGCTGTACATAAGTAAGTTTGATTTGTTAAAGGGATACTGGTAAGTACCTATGACTGAACGTGCTAGGGAGATCTCATGTTTTGTAACGCTAGGAAAGACTTTTGCATGTTCTGTAATGCCATATGGTATGAAGAATGCACCAGCCACTTTTCAGAAGCTCATGAATGTTGTAACAGAGGGTTTGGCAGGGTGTGTTGTTTATATTGATGATGTATTAATCTTCAGTGACAACTGGAAAGATCACCTATGCCATGTCAGTAAATTTATTGAGCGTTTGGTTCAAGCTAATCTTGTAGCTAATTTATCGAAGTGTGAGTTTGGTCAAGCTAAGTTCAGTACCTTGGGTACGTAATTGGTGATGGACACGTTGCACCACCAGCAACTAAGGTTCAGGTTATAAGTGATCTTCCCAGACCTAAAAGTAGGAAAGAGCTACAAAAATTTTTGGGAATGGTAGGTTATTACAGGAGATTTGTTCTTAACTTTTCAATTCTTGTATCACCACTTACAGACCTACTGAAAAAGGGAGTTAAATTTCTCTGGACCCATAACTGTGAATCCTCTTTCAGCAAACTTAAAGCTATCCTATTAAGTCAGCCAGTGCTCGCTACTCCAAATTTTGCTAAGCCTTTTAAGATGGCTGTTGACGCAAGTGATACAGGAGCTGGGGCTGTTTTGCTGCAAGAGGATGATCAGGGTATTGAACACCCTGTATCCTATTAGAGGAAGAAGTTCACTGCACCTCAAAAGAACTACTCAACTATTGAGAAAGGGCTTTTGGCCTTGATTTTGGGTTTACAGCATTTTTCATTTTATTTGTGTTCTGGTTTTGACCCCATAGTCATTTATACCGATCATAACCCACTGAAATTTCTTAGTAAGTTTAAAGATAAAAATCAGAGATTGACAAGATGGAGTCTACTTCTTCAGGAGTATTCATTAGACATACAACATGTCAAGGGGAAAGAAAATGTTATTGCAGATTGCTTATCTAGACTTTAGACAGATTGTTTTAGAGTAATAAAAAATTTCCTTTGTAAATTTCTTTTCTTTGTGGGGAGGTGTTACATAGCCTATGATTTCATCATACTTTGTATAATTCTAACGTACGGTATGCTGCATGTTTGATCACGATTCGCCTCGTGGCTTCCATAGTGACCAGGCTTGCGTGTTCTACCTCACTCCCCCCCTTCTCCCCCTTATAGTAGAGTAAGTCGTTCTTTCTGTTGTTCAGAGCAGGATTGTCAACTCTTTGTCCCCTATGGTTTCATTTGCGCGTCTTTCTTACAAGTTGTATCAAGCTCTGCCGGCCCCTATATATTGTGCTCAGTCTCTGCATTAATTGCCACTTAGATCTACTCCTCATTTTGTTCACATCTCTGTCCTCCCCTGTATAGTGTATTATTATTTTTGTGAGTGCTCAGGAAGTCTCCAGCCATCTAGATGCTGTATAATTTGAGTATAAGTGTTGTTACCATTTTTCTTGTACTGTGTGGCCTAAGGCGTTAATTTGTAGGCCCGGTAAGGTTTTTGTGATTCATGTAGAGTTTTTAATGACAGCCATTATTAATAATATTTTGTATCTGTAATAATATATCTTGCTTTAACTGACCATTATCCGGTTTTCTCATTTATCAGGGCTGACTTAGATTAATTTGCTCTTGCTAAATTCATGTTAATTGAGGCTATTGCAGTTAACTATATATGTAACCTGTTTTGCCATTACATTATCCTTATGAGTCCTGAATGTTTAGTTGTTAGTTTGGGGATTAAACTTTAACTTGTAACTTTACCTAACTCTTTTGTTTTGAACCTGGAACTTTGCGGGACAGTAGTGATTTTAGTGTTCTCACTTGAATTGTTCATTATCTCTCTCTGTTCCGTAACATAAATTTGGCGACCTCTTATCAGGATATTCAGGATTTTATGATAAGGATATTGCTTGATATTTTGTGACTGTGATTTATTCATGATGTCTACTATTACTACTCTTGATGAAGCCAAAGATTTTTTGTCAAATGTGCAAACAGTGTGTGATGTAGAAAACAGAACAAAGAATGAACTTAAGCTTGTTGCTCAATAATTGGGAATTGCTGTTCGCTCTCATCAGTCTAAAGATCAAATTGTTGACATGATTAATAAAAGCTTGTTTAATGTAACTCCTCCAAATGAGCAAACGCAGATTGAAATAGCTAAGCTACAGCTAGCCCTGCAGGAGGCTCGTGCTAAGGAGGCTGAGTCTCAGGCTCGTATTTAGAAGGCACAGGCACAAATTGAAATTGCTAGGATTCAGGCAGACCATGAGTATCGCATGAAACAAAGTGGAACTGGATCATCTAGCTCTGATGATTTTGATGTGGCTAAAAATGTTAAACTTGTCCCTCCTTTTAATGAATCTGATTTAACAAAGTATTTTCAGTTGTTTGAGAGGGTAGCTACAGGTTTTAATTGGCCCAAAAAGTATTGGCCAGTACTCCTACAGAGTGTTCTCACCGGTAGAGCTCAAGTAACTTATTAGCAGTGAGGCAGAGAACCCAGAAACGATTTACTATCATTATGAAAGAGTTGTTAACGTTACATGTTGTTAACCTCCATGCCTCGAGACAGATCCCATCAGTGGTAAGGCAGAGAGGCCAGACATTATAAGCTTTTATCTGCGAACGAATTGTTAGCATTGGTTGTGGTGAAATGGCATTCAGTGTTACATAAGGCATTCAGCAGTAAAGTAAAGAAGCTAGAACGCTTTACTCTGATAATGAAAAGTGTTCTTACCTTTTGATAAAGTTAGCCTGTAGACTACCTGACAAACCGCAATCAGCAGCGTGACAGAGCATCCAGATAAAATTTTCATCATAGGTGGGACTGCCCTTTCCCTTCTAGTGTACAGTATATTTTCAATAAAAATGTGTTTAGGAGAGACTTGTCATCATTATTATTGTTATTATTATTATTATTATTATTATTATTATTATTATCAATATTATTATTATTATTATTATTATTATTATCAATATTATTATTATTATTATTATTATTATTATTATTATTATTATTGTTGTTGTTGTTGTTGTTGTTATTATTGTTGTTATTATTGTTGTCATTGTTATTATTATTATTATTATTATTATTATTATTATTATTATTATCATCGTCATTATTATTCCTATTATTATCTTTATTTTTTAGCTCCAGACAAAATGAGACTTGCCTGTAAACATTACCAGTTCTTTCCGTTATTACCCTCACATATCCATTTTCCTCATTCAATACCGCTTTATTCATTAAATGGCTACACATGTACTTTTGTCCCTCACCCCAATCCCAGCGATAATAGGTAAATAAATGAATAAATTATTTAATTAATTAATCTATCTATTGCCAGACACTTTAATCCAGCAAAGAGTGGCCACAGACAAATCGCCTCCATGTAGCCGTCCCCCGTCACTTCACTCCCCTCACCCCAGCTTGCACACACCCTCTCTCATACACCTCTCCATTCCATTCCTCCATCTTATCCTTGGCCCCTCTCTCTCTCTCTCTCTCTCTCTCTCTCTCTCTCTCTCTCTCTCTCTCTCTCTCTCTCTCTCTCTTCAACCCGGCGTTTCACTCACATACACTCTCCTCGTTAGTCTCTCGCTCTTCATCTTCTACACGTGACCAAATCAAACGACCTTAGTGTACTTCTAATGCTCTCTGTCACATCCATACCCCTACCACAATGCTCTTTCATTTTCACTGCTCTCTTGACTGTGTCCTTCCAACATGTCCAAGCTTCACTTCCATACGTTAGAGTTGGTATCACAATACTGTCATGCTGTGACTTTTTACATCCATGCCCACTTCCCTATTTCTTATCATTGCTTTCAAAGAACCAACAACCTTTCTTCCCTGCTGTACCGATTCAAGCACTTCATCTTCCAGACTTCCATCGTTACTCATCACACTACCCAAGTACTTGAATGCACTCACATTTTCCATTTCCTTACCATCCAACCCCACTGTGCATTCAGTGACTTCATATCTCTCGAAGACCATAACTTTGCACTTCCTTACATTCACCTTTAGATTCCGTTTCTTACACACTCTCCCAAACTCATTCATCAAACCTTTGCATTATCATTTGCAAACAACGGAACCGGAGTTTCCAAACGCTGCCTTCTCTAATTAGGGTCGCCCCAACATCCACTGTCCTACCTTGTATCTCTTTTATAACCTCATCCATATACAGATTGAATAAATAAATAAACAAAATTAAACGAATAAATAACAATCGAAGGAGCCTGGTTATGACCGTAACTATCCCATGTGTTCCAATGCTTCGGTAATGCCAGATTACTTAACATCAAAGAATAACCGAAAACAAAATAATCATTTACCGAAGTATGACAATTACAAATAAATCTTCGTCACACATTTTTAAATGAAAATCACGATGCAAGGTCCCATGCATTTTTTTTGTAACTCTCTCTCTCTCTCTCTCTCTCTCTCTCTCTCTCTCTCTGAGGCGATACGTCCATTCTCTCTGACAGTATGGTGTTGGTCAGGTATACTGACTGCACGGGACAATTATGCCACTTACGCCACTTGCTTAATGGAACTGTAGTTCTAGTAACTCTCTGATGCTGGAAATGTGTTTATTCACATCGCGAATCTGTATCTATAGTCATTTTTCCCCGACTGGAATAAGTTGTCATTTGTTTACCGAATCAGTTGTTAATTTTTGTCTCTTAATGAGAGAAAGAATAACAGGCCATGTTAATTTATTGTGGAGTTTTTGTTTCTCATTACTGGAAATCTTTGTAATATATTTATTAAATCTTTAAACAATTCTTTCTCTTGACTGGAAAAGAGGATTAGGAGAAGGATGGTGATGATAGTGATTCTATGGTAACGACGAGTTGTGTGTGGATGGTGAACGTGTTAGCAATGAAGATCATGGTACGATAGTGACGAGAAATAGGAGGGATGTGTTCTAGGTCACCGTAGAGGAATCTGAATAAGTTGGATAAAAATACGTAGGAAGAGGAAGATGAATGTGACTGCAACAAAAATGATATGATAGGCTAATGTAAGTAATGTGAAAGTGACATTACAGGGATAATATTTGTTCTTAGTTGGAGATAACGACACTCATACATAGGACAGCAATTAAAATGAAAATATGATGATGGCGATAATAGCGTCTGGGGAAGTAACATTAGAAAATGTCTAAAAAATGGAGGTTAGGTTATAATTCCCGAAGCCTTTAAGTTCATGCAGTTTCTCGCTGATGAATGTAATCTTCAATAATTATCCAGAATAAAATACCCTAATTGAACTGTTACAATCAGTAGATTGTAAAGAACGTTGTAAACACTAGTCTCGTAATTGTCTCTTCTCAATTAAGCCTTGTTGATGTAGCACGGATATCATCATCTGACCACTGCCGTGAATGAGTTACTTTTGAGGTGTTTGGGCACACTGCAAGTTTTAACAGACAGGAAGAACAGAGAATGGTGACGGCTTCCAGTGATGACCAGTCGAATACACGAAAGACTGTTGACGAAGGGTTACTTGATATACCTGGCCGGAAGACGAATGGCTATGCATGTATACTGTATAGAGTTGCTGTGTGTCCATCATAAAATAGGAGTACTGCGGGGGGATCTGAGATGGGCTGTGCCCTAATAAACCGCTGACTGTGAAAAAAAAAAAAAAAGTGATGCAACTGCGAGATGAAGTGAGTTAATAAGACGAGAGCCGTCTACTACACCGATTTAGGAAGGATGCTTGTGGTATGAGTCCCCGATGCCCCTGTTCCACACACACACACACACACACACACACACACACACACACACACACACACACACACACACACACACACACACAGACACACACACACACACACACACACACACACACACACACACACACACAGGACGGTTGTACTTCACAGAACAAGGATGGTTAAAGAGTTTATGGTGTCGACATAACCAAACCAATATTTCTTAAGATGATTCAGTGAAAAGAAAGTGACTTTAATCTCAGAAAATTTTTAAAAAATATAGAACCTACTTTAGTGGTTGAACGAATGGTCTGTATGTAACTGAATGCAACTGGAGTCAGATGGAAATGTGTGGCGAGAAGAAATGTGGATGAGTAGTTTTCGAGGCATTTCGATGTAATATACAAGGTTTGTCCCACGAGTGGAAGAGTAAAAATTTTGTTTGTCATAATCTGTAACTGTTTTTTTTTTCTTTTTGAAACAAAGACAGTTTGAAAAATGACTAAAACATGTAATCATCGCCAGTGAAGGGAATGCTATTGGAAGCAATCTTCTTTCGTCACTCCAAAGGGGGATATGTATTTAACCCCTTCAAAAATAGTTATAGTTAGTGTCCATTGGTACCATATGATTTTATCTAGTTGGGGCCAAAGCCTTGGTAATGAAGCGGCTAATAAACTTATTGCAAATTCCTCCTGTGAGAAAAGTCTCTTCGGTGCCGAGTAGCCTGCACGCGTTTGGATGTACCAAGAATTACTTATACGGCGGCGAGGAGGATCATGGCAATGGTGAAGGTGACAGGCATCAATATGAGATAACGCAAAACATGGTTTGTATGCTGGCAAACTTTCCGCAAAATTTAATAAGCTGAAAAAAGTACCCCTCACTGATGACAACCTGACAACGACCCAGTTCCACCTAGGACGGTACCAGGACGCTCTGAAGTGACGGCAGGAATATGAACACTGCTTTATGGCGACAGCCATGGTGTTAAGGTTTCCAAATATCTAATATGCAAAAAGGAAAAAAAAGATGGGAAAAGCTTGGCAGTGACTCTTTTTGATGCAGGAAGGTACCAAGGCGCTGTGTGGTATCAATTTCACGCGTGTTCGCTGCCTTGCCCCCAGATGATAAAAAAATATGTGTGTGGCGTCGAGAGTGGGTGATATCTTAGTTGTGAGGGCGAGACCTGGCGATATTTGAGCCGCAGGGGTATAGGGGAATTACCTTCGTTGTGGCACCTCTTGACGGGAGGGGCTTCTAGTTTGAAGTTTACTTTTTGTTTCACCACTACTCTTACTTCTTTGATATTTTTTTGTTTTTTCAATGGACAAGGTCATTGTACGTAACGCCTCTCCTATTACTCTCTACGGGGGAATTACCGTTGTTGCGTCAGCTTGGAAGATTTCAGAATTTTTGGTTTATTTTGTGTTTATTATGTTGCACTAATTGTATGAATTTTATCCGTGTGATCTTTAAACCTGACCCTTTTTCTTTTCCTGCCTCTTTGCTGTGGCTTGGAGAAGATACTTTAAAATTTTGTGTGTTATTTAATATTCCCCTTAAGTTTTTATTTTTCATTAATAGCACCTTGTACATGCTGGTCCCTTGCTGCTGCTGTTGTTATTTTCTTTTTCCTCTCTCTATATCCACTTTTTTTCCTCCTCTCTTTCTCCTCTTCCGAATTTACTACCCCCTGTGCTGGCTGTTATTATTACCCTTGCAGGCAAGAAATGCTCAGTCTCCTTATCACGCTATGGCTGTACTGTACAATGGGGAAAAAATGTGTAAAAGTAACAAGAAAATTAGATTCCCTGTCATGAAGAGCACTATCATTCCTTCAGAATCACGACGACACGGAATGATATTTAAGTATATTATACATGAATCCAAAAGAAATAAAAAAGTAGTTTGCATCGGAGTTAAAACAATGTAGACGAGAAAACGATGTACTTAACCTTTTGTGTGCATTTAGCCCCTTATTCCCTTTGGTTATGGAGGCTCCCTGGCACCTCTTGCTTACCTGTTCATTTTTACCTGCGGCGAATTGGATAGGTCTATAAGGGTACATCTGGGGATTCTTTTTTCATTTTCTCTCGTTCAAGGAAAGTTCGAATACCTGCTCCTGGAGAGCTCTGAGTGATTTTTGCATAAACTACAGACTTGCTCAACTCGAAATATTGAGTTGATTTAACATGTCAGTTGTTGCATCAGCTAAAGCATCAGCTGACTATTTGGCGATTTTCACCTTCGGCCATACTGAGGCATTTTTGCGACTTTCTTATGAAATACAAAGTTACTCAGCTTGAAATTTTGAGTTGATATTACATGTCAAATGTTGCATCAGTTGATGCATCAGCTGATTATGTAGCAGTTTTCAGTTTTGTTCATAAGGATGCATTATAAGAAAATAATTTCACATATTCTATGAGTTCGGAAGAGATAAAGTTTTTATAATTGGCTGCAATAGTTTGCCGCAGGTCAGTGAAGACAATCTCTTCTTGTTGTGTATGACCCGTGAATATTATCTTGTACGTTATCTATGTTATATACATTAATTTTAGTCAGACAAAAATGGTATGAAAGATAATACCGGGTTGTAATATTCAGGATAAATCGCTAAGGAGAAGGTACTGGAAAGCCTTCAAATTGCCGAGAATACATCTCTTAGACCCCTCATTTCGCACTGTTATAATTATTCTTTATCATTCCGTATGAGATTCACTGCAGGACTAAACTTCTACTCTGAGACAGGGACGTAACCAGCATAAACCCTTCTCTGTGCTGGCAAGTGTGTGGGGTGTATGTTGTAGCGACAGCAAGTCTGAATCTGAAATTCGATTCTTATATCCAGAATGTTTATGTATGTTAGAGTCTGTTTATGTTATTTACTCATGTGTTTAAAACGGTAGGTCGCGAACATAACACCTTTATATAGAAAGATGTACTGGCAGTGAACTATGGGAAAGACTGGCATAATCGATCTTAAAAAGTTGTGCACAAGGTTTACGCAGGTCAGAAGGCGAACACACTACCAGTGGCAAACCGTACTTTTACTGTTGTAGTTATAATGATTAGAATTACGGTAAACAGTATAACCTTTCTCATATGAACTTAAGTAACGTCAACTGGATATTTTAAGTGCTGCAGGGATGAATCATTTTTCATTAAAGAGAGACAACCATTTTTCATATAGTTTACCCTCAATGGGAATGCAAAGATATTATTTGCACTATACCACGAAAACGGAGGTACCACGATAGCAGAGGTGTTTTGGGTGTTCTCAAAGGAAAAAAAATCAAAATTACTCAGTACTTTTAGTCCGGTGATGCATTATCACATTATATTTAGCCAATTGCATTCGACGATGTTCAGCTTCAGTGTGAAGTGAGTACAAAAAGTCTGTATGCCATCTTCGTATATCTTTTTTTGCTCTCATTAGACAGTTATAATTACTGAAGGTTAGCGATGCCTCTGGTTGGAAAGGAGTGAATATTTAGGAAAAAATTAGTAGACTGTAGCTCTCCTCTTGCTCTTGAACAACAAGTTAAGAAAAAGTGAATAATAATCAACTATACACAGAGTGTATTGGAGACTACTATTGCCCTTCAGGTAACACTGTTTTGGTACCTCATACTTCTAGGTGTACAGAAGTAGGAAGGCCAGAGGGAAGGGCGGGATAGGAAGTGCCTGTGAAGTACCTCTTTGTTGAATGATTCTAATCGAGTAAAATGTACTAGTGAATACAGTTTAAATTATGGTCTTAACATGTTGTCTCTCACCTTTGACCAGATCATCATCATCATCATTATCTCTCTCTCTCTCTCTCTCTCTCTCTCTCTCTCTCTCTCGTTAGTTTATTATTCTCCAACCATTCTCTCTCTTTTTCTTTCGACAACCACATTGTTCCTTCCTTCTCCCTCTCTTTCTTTTTTTCACCCTCTCCCTCACCTCCCATTTGCTCTCCACTCCCTCACCTCCCAATTGCTCCCCATTCCCTCATCTCTCATTTGCTCCCCATTCTCTCACCTCTCATTTGCTCCACACTCCCTCTCCATTACTTTCTCTTTACTTCCATGCCCCTCTATAACCTGCCTACCTTCAAGCCTACCGTGGCTCCAACTGCCCTTCTCATCCATCTGACCTACGAACCTACCAGCCTACCTATTTTGCGATCTCCCTACGCAGTCTGCCTACCCATTTCCCTCCTGCTCTATCTTACTCTCTATTACCCTGCACTACTTCCAGACCTGCCAACTTACCTCAGTTCCCACCTACCTAACTACTTTCCCCCAGTTCTATACTGCTCCTTATTGACCTCCTTCGCCATCTAATCTAACAAACGACCAACCCACTTGCCTCCCTACCCACTGTCGTATTTTATTAAGTACCTACACAGTACCACCAGTCGAGCCGGGCGGTACTCCCAAAGTGAATGGAAAGCTGATGACAAGGATAGCTGGAGCTCCCGTTTCATCAGCCCTCGGTACTATGTTCAGACCATCCACCTTTGCTGAACTGTGTCAGAGTTTCGGTAACACAGGCCGTAGGTCAGCGTGCTCTCCAATACTGTCAACACCAAGCTACAGGCACATTACACACTACAGTTCCTCTTCAAATTTGAACTAAAAATGAATGTCATCTTTGAACGAAGCCTCGGAATCCCCAGAGGGGGTGGGAGATATCAAACCCCACACCATCTGCCCCTCTCCCGGTGACGACCAAACAACATGCCTGGAACCACTGTCTGACTCACTTTTTCATTTCTACAACATTCGCTGCCTTTCCTCTAACTTTCTCTCTGTTGAACACCACCTCTTCTCCTTTAAACCTCACCTTCTCATCTTCAGTGAGACTCAGCTGTCTGAGGCAACTCAAAGCAAACTCTTCGCTGTATCCTCCTACATTCTCTAAACTCATTTCAAAGCCAATAGTGGTTGTTGTGTACAGTATATGTACACAATAACATATCTTGCTCTTCTGTTTCTGACCTTGAATCTTCTGAATAGACGTGTTGCCGGTTCTGGGTAAACATGGCCAGTGCACTCTGCCATGTACTCAAAAACTTACGGTATGTGTATTTTTTAATTTAATTTATCATTTGCATTGCACTGAACAGGCACGTGCAGAGGTGGGGGCGGAGGGGGCTTGAGCCCCTGCCCCTTTGAACCTTGATGCCCAAAGTGCCCTTTTGTCAGAGTTTTTGTGTGTGAAAATCCGTCTGTGCAGCCCAAAATAATAATAAAAAAATAATAATTTAGATCTACCTTGGTCGACCTCGATCACGTGATCCACAATGTGCCCTGCCCTCAGTTGTAGTGATTCGCAATTTTGCATTGCCATTTTCTTGTTTTTTTTCTCGTTGTTTGACGTTTGTCTTTTAGCTGGTATCCGGTTGGGTTGAAAGAGAGAGAGAGAGAGAAAAAAAAAAACAAGGAACACCAGTTACACCACAGCCACACATTTTAGCCTGCCGTAATCGTACGTGTCCTGGTCGCGTCACAGTGTGACGCGTCCAGGACACGTCACGGGACTGTTTAGCTGCTAATCAAAGCTGCTGGAGAGGGCCGCGGGTGACAGTGATAGTGCAGATCCGAGGGGGTAAACAAACATCTTGTCTGCCGACTCTGCCGCCGGTGAGTATGTTTTGCATTTGCAGTGGTATTCGTTTGTGCATGGATGGTGTATTCTTACAAGATGCAGTGAATTACTATTAAACGGTCTCTGGTAATAAAGGGCAGATTTTGAATGGATTAAAATCGAGGTAATTTCATAGAGTTGGTAGAGTTATTTGGTAAATATGACAGTATAATTAAATTGCACTTAGAATCGGTAAAACAGAAGCAAGGACCTGCTAAAAGACCTCTTGTCTCACTCCTCTCCAACAGAAGTCAGAATGATATGATTAGAGCTTTGGCCATATCAGTAAAAAGAGTGATCCAGAAAGAAATCCAAGAGGACAAGATCTTTTCAATTCTCATGGATGAAACCACAGATGCTGCACACACTGAACAGGTTTCTTTTGTCATTAGGTATGTGCATAACATGAAAATCAATGAGCGCTTTCTTCAGGTGTGTAACATTCATAACACAAGGGGAGATTCTCTTGAAAACTTAGTGATAGCTCTACTTGAAGAAAATAATCTGAAGTTGGAAAACATCCGGGGTCAAGGTTACGATGGTGCTGCAAACATGAGCGGACGCTTTAACGGACTTCAGTCAAGAATCCTTAAAAGAAATCCAAAGGCATTGTACGTACACTGCCAGGCACACTGCCTTAATCTGGTGTTAGTTGAAAGTGCAAAGTCGAACATCTGTTTTGTCAGCTTCTTTAACTTAGTTGAGAAACTTTATCCTTTTGTGGCCAACTCATCCAAACGACACTCTGCATTTATTGAAATGCGGAAGACGATGTACCCTGATCGGCGTCCACTGGAGCTAAAGAAGCTGTCAGACACGCGGTGGGCCTGCAGAGAAACAGCCCTTTGCACTCTGAGGAAGGTCCTCCCAGCTGTCATGCAGTTTCTTGAGGAAATGACACAGCAAGACCCTCCTGACTCTTCAGCAGGTGATGCAATGATTCTACTCAAGAGCATCAACTTTGAATTCTTCCTGTGTTTGGAAATCACTTGTCCAATCTTCCAGGTAACTGCGATGGCTTCTAATGCTTTGCAGCAGAAAGACATGGACCTGGGTGCAGCATACAAAGTTGTTAATGGAGTTTTACAGGGACTGGCGCACAGCAGAACAGAGGAGGAGTTTGATAATATGTATAAACAGGCTACAGAGAAGGCTGCATCAGTGGGCCTGGACCCTCCAACTGAGATTCCTGGTCAAGCTAGGAGGAGGAAAATGCCAGCTAAGTACAAGTTCACTGCCACAACAGCTACTGTTGATCACACTTTCCCTACTTTGCAAGACTACTATCGTGTTAAAGTGTATTACGTTTTTGTGGACACAATGACACATGAGCTTTGGAGACGCTTTAAAGGAGAAGATAACTCCACTTGGGAAATCCTAAATGCTTTCCACAGCCTGACAGTTCCAGAGAACTGGAAAACAGCAAATCCTCCAACAGAAGCACTGCAAGCTGTGAAGAAACTCTGTCAGTTCTATAACATTGAAGTAGACAAATTGCAGACAGAACTTAAGGTCTTCCATGCATCATACTCATGCCCCTCACCCATCAGTGTGACATCTATTCTTACAGTGGTCAAAGAAAACAATGCACATGTGGTTTTCCCTAACTTGACTGAGCTGCTGAAGACCTACGGCACCCTTCCGGTGTCTACAGCTACTGTGCAACGTTCTTTCTCAAAACTGAAGCTGATGAAAAAACTTCGCACCCTTTGCACAGAGGAGAGGTTGTCGGAGCTTCTTTTACTTGCGATTGAAAAGGATATTCCAGTCAACCTTAGTGAAGCCACTGATATTTTTAAGAGCATGGGCAACAGGAAGTTGCTGTTGTAACTGCAAGAGAAGATGCCACAGTGATGTGTAAACACACACACACACACACACACACACACACACACACACACACACACACACACCTTAGTGACCTCTAATCTCTATTCTTTCTCTCATTAATCAGTTACATTTAGTTACATTAATAACATTATAAAATAATTATGAATACATCATTCATGTCTATGATGTCTGTTAATAAATGCAGGATGGATTATGAAACAATAAACATTTAAGATTTCAGAAATATGAATTTTTATTATTACTGGCCTCTGTCTACTAATTTATACATGAGTAATTTGAGTATGAACAATGATGTGGTATGTTGTGATTCGATGTTATCTTTATGAATATGGGTTGCTACAATTCAACCGGTTATAGTCAGGTATGCTTTTGCATCCTTTCTCAAATTCATGCTCCATGTGCCCCTTTTTAACTTTTGAGCCCCTGCCCCTCCAACGGTCTCTGCACGGCCCTGGCACTGAACAAGACCTGACAACTTTAATTCTTTGTGGCTGGAGGGAAGGAGCCGCCATGTTGGCGATGACGTCAGCATTCATACTGCAGACGACGCTCCAATCCATCACACAATACTTTACCAGTAACAGAGATAATAGTTGTACCTACATGGCCAGAGTAGATCCGAACTACCCCCTTCAGGTATGTTGTGAGGGAATATTTTTCATGGTGTAAATGGATGGTACCTGTTAGGTAAATAAACTGTGGTGAAATCGACCAGAAGAAACTTACAGCTACTCCATTCCCGAGCGGTGCTCGTACCTCATGAAATGGAAAGTGTTAAATGTATGCCGTACAGTATCAGTTGTATGAGTTTATGATGGTATTATCCTCATGAAAATTTAATGTTTGACCTCTTCATTAGTTTTCTGAAAAAAAAAAAAAAAAAAAAAAATTCAGTGACTGAACAACAATACTTCAGGGGAGTGTACGAAATACCGAATCGGCAGTCATTTACCGAATCAAGACCGAATTGGCACTTTTTATTTGGTAAGTGTTATAGATTTGATCACCATAGATGTTCATAGTCACCTAATTATCCGAAATCCGGTAAAATTTTTGTATTTAATTTTACCTTTAAAAAATCCGGATTCACTGCGAAAACACGCTAAAATTAGAGGAAGTGTTTCTCCTTTAGCTCAACAGCTTCCCTTGGCAGACTTCTGTTTTGTATAAATATTAATTTAACATACAAATGCACTTATTTACACTTTAAATCAGTATCTGTGCAAAATAGATGTCTGTCAAGGCGTGTTGGCGATCTAAAGTTGAAATACCTGCTAACCTTAGCACGTTTTCGCTCTGTCTCCTAATATTCTATTAACAGTTAAATTAAGCATAGGTTTTAGACCGAATTTCAGATAATTAGGTGTGTATGAACCTATATGGTGAAGAATATATTTTTAGAACAGTAAAGACTGCATTCCACCACTGGGAACTTCCGACGAGCAGCCAGCCACCACTGCTTTCGTTTATTGCTCTTGGCTGGTATACAGAGGAATAATTTCCCTACTGTGCTTTTGTCAGTGCACTTACACATTGGAACGAAACATTAGCAATTATTCCTCTTGTCACTGGATATTCTTAGAGGTCAGAAACAAGCACAGTGTATGCTGGCTAAACGTAAACAAAGCAGACTATGCTGCCTCAGTGTGAGTAGTGACGTCACGACCAATCACAGGCCGTTTCAAAGTCAGTGTTGCCAAGCAGAAATCTTCAAAAGCGCTAAGCTCAACTTTAAAACGCGCTAAACTATAGGGAAACAGTTCAGATTTTCTCGATAAATTGAAATTCAAAACGTGCTAGATATAGAAGAAAATCTAATTTTTTTTGGCATTAAATTATTATGAAAAGCACTAGATCTAGCGCCAAAAGCACTAAGTTGGCAACTCTGTTAATCAAAGTCACATGATTTTTCGGCTACTTTATCTATTATTTTTTCATGTTTCTGCACATTTATTTATTTATTTATTTTTTTTTGGGGGGAGGGGAATAATGGTTGACATAGTTATTTTCTGCGTATTTTTTTATCCACAAAAAAATTTTGTCCGGAAACTCGTGTATTCTCTACTCTCTGGCTTAGGCTTTCCTGTCATTCTATGACTAAATATATCTGTGTTGTTTGCTTATCTCCTACTTCTACTGACTATGAAAAGTTCTTCAATTATCTTATTTCTAAGATGGAGCACATTCTATCAATTACTCCTTTCACTGAAATCTCCGTTCTAGGAGATTTCAGTGTTCACCACCACCTTTGGCTCTCCTCTCCTTTCACTGATCCACCAGGTGAACAAACCTACGTCATTTCTATCCTTAATGACCTACAGCAGCTTGTACAACACCCTATTGCCTCCTCATATCCCTGACCGCCTTGGAGAGAATTCCTTCAAACTCATCCATACAATTATGCTTTCTGCTTATGCTCTTAATCTTTTCTCTCTGATGGGCTCCTCCAATCACAACCTTGTCATCTTAACCTGTCCTTTCGCTCCAGAGGGGGCTGTGGACTCTCCCAAGAAGCAGCAGCTGTGGCACTTTCGAGCTGCTGATTGAGAGGTCATCAGGCTGTACTTCTTTGATTTTCTCTTGAATACTTACTGCCTCCATGGCCGAGAGCCATCTGAGTGTGCCTTGAGCATTGCGGGGGCTATTCTCTTGGGCATGGAAGAATACATTCTTTTCTCATATCTTGTGATTAAAGGAAAACAACCATGGTTTAATTATGCTTGTTCAAATGATGTTCACAACAAGAAGGCCTACAAAAGGCACTGGAGCCCACCCACCCCTGAATCTCATTTTTTTTTTTTTTCTGCCCAGAACTGTGCTAAGTCTGTTCTTCGTTCCGCAAAAAATATTTTCCTTTGTACTAAATGCTCTGAATTCTCCAACTCAGATTCTTCCCGCTCCTTCTGGCATCTTGCCAAAAAGCTTTCTAACAACTTTAAATCATCATCCTTCCCTCCTCTTTTCCAGTCTGATTGCATCTACTGTTAATGCAGAAGTCTTTGCTCAGACTTTCTACTCCAGTTCAACCTTAGACGATTCCGGTGCTTTTCCTCCATCACTTCCCCCTCCTGACTTCCTCATGGCTGTCATTACAAATTCTTCAACTGATGTATTTTCTGCCGTCACTGGCCTCAGTATTAACAAGGAATTTTGGTCTGGTGGGCTCACTCCTGTTGTCTTCAGGAACTATGCTTCTGTGCTTTCACTCTGTCCAGGTAAACTCTTTCACCTTTGTCTATCAACTTGTATCTTTCCTTCTTGCTGGAAGTTTGTTCACATTCAGCGTGTCCCAAAGAAGAGTGGCCACTCCAAACCCTCTAACTATCGCCCAATTGCTTTAACGTTCTGTTTCAAAAGTTTTCGAAACTATTCTCAGCCAAAAAAATTTAATCACGACTTTTTTTCTGAGGGCCAGTATGGGTTCCACCAGGGATGCTCCACTGGCGATCTTCTCACCTACCTTTCAGGCTCCTGGCCATCCTCCTTTCGGGACTTTGCCAAAGATTTGCTGTTGCACTTGACATCTCAAAGGCTTTCGACCGAGTCTGGCATAAATCTTTAATTTCCTACCTGCCCTCTTACGGCTTTTGTCCTTCTATCTGTGCCTTCATCTCCAGCTTTCTTTCTGTTGTTCTATATCTGCTGTTGTAGACGGCCACTTTTCTTCTCCTAGAGCTATCAGTAGTGATGGGCACTGCTATAGCACCATCTCTCTTCCTTTTATTCATCAGTGACCTTCTAAGATGTACATCTAACCCTATCCACTCATACACTGATGACTCCACCCTTCACTTTTCCAATCGCCTCCCGCAATGACCATATCAGCAGTTACTTCAACAAACAAGAGATGAGGCTATGGCACACCTAATGTCTGACTGAGCTCATATCTGTGATTATGGTAAAAGTAATCTTGTTTTTAATTCATTAAAAACTCAGTTTTTGCATCTATCAGCCCGACAAAATCTTCTGCATGAGTATCCTCTAGCTTTTAACAATGTCAAAGTCAATCCTACATCATCTTTAGACATATTGTGGTTTAATTCTCACAGGATTTATCTTAGAAAGATCATATTACCTCTCTTGTAAAATCTGCCTTCAAGAAATTAAGGGTGCTAAGCCAACTCTTTGTTTTCTTTACCCATGCACTGTTATTGAGTTTATATGTGGATTGAATTTGCCTCTGTGTATAGCACAAATCTCAAGTGTGGGGATGATCCCCATATACAGCTTCTTTCAACAAGATGGAGTCAAAGGCTTTTCATCTCATTAACACTCCTCCTCTAACTGGCTCCCTTCATCCTCTGTCTCTTCGCCGCACTTTTGCATCCTTATCAATTTTCTATCGCTACTTCAATGATCACTGCTCCTCTGAACTGTCTGCTTGCATCCCTTCACCACTACGACGGGCGTGTAACACCCGTCTAGCAACAAACTCTCATCCCTTTTCTGTCCATCTCTCTAATGCAAGAGTTAACAGTTACTTCCAGTCCTTCATTTATGCAACAGGTCAACTCTGGAATTGTCTTCCTCTTTCTATTCTTCCTACTGCCTGTGATCTCCAGTCTATCAACCGCAGTGTGTCCAGGCATCTCGAAATGTATGGATCTTGAATTTTGCTCTCTGTTTTTTTTTTTTTTTTTTCTTGGAGGGAGCAATTTATGGGCACCTGGCCTTTGGTTCCTTCTTCCTTACATAAAATACAACTATCAGTCAACCTGCATCTGTAGTTCCTTACCAGTTAAGCTGCATTTCTACCTTCCTACCAATCATCTTGTCTCACTACATGTCTATCAGTCAACCTGGTTCTCTTTCTACCTGACAGTCCATCTAGCTTTCTGCTTTCCTACGAGTACCTCTCAACCTATCATTCTAAGTACTTACCTGGTAACTTGCCAATCTGTCTCCCAATCTATCAACTACAATTCTACTTACCATCCTATAAATCTGTCTCTCCGCCTACTTTCCCATTATCTATTTACTTCTCTGTCTCATTTTCTAATTACAGCTCTACATACATTCATGACTACCTCTCTACCTGTCTGCCTACCTCCTTTTTTTTTTTAATGTGTTCGACTCTGGGCATAGGCTTCAAAGCATGCTCCCAATTCACAGTAATCCTCCTACATACCATACACCTCTAGGCCTACATGTCACCACTCCGGCACAAACACCCACCGTCCATATTGAATACATGCTAGGGCTGTCTCATACAGGAATGGTGTACTGGTATTAGCAGGGGTATTTCTACGACATGTCGGCGGGTCTCCTGGTCGATCAGTAAAGTCTGACTTTATGAAATTCAATTTTTTGAATTGTTCCCTGTCTCAGTGTTGATTTGATCCTGGGTCCGGTAGGACTGCAGGCCACCTCTTTACCGACTGAGCCACCGCCTCCCTCACCTACTGACTTTTCCGGGAATAGAAAACGTGTGGTAAAATACTTGGCTACCATGCGTAGGGCCAGAAAAGAGGTACTCTTACATAGGGCAAAATCCGAGTCTCAGAGACTTTTACTGGGTAACCTAAACAGCGCTGAAAGGAAGAATATAAGTAAGGTGGCGAATCAGTTGAAGAGGGAAGACAGGAATATCATAGGTGAGCAGTGTGTGAAGAATGATGAAGGTTAGGTAGTGGTGAACAGTGAACATATTAAAGATGCCTGGAGGGAGCATTATTACCGGTTGCTGACTAGAACAGTAAAAGTTTTGAGTCAGTGGCTCCACTGTTTGGCCCTAGGCTCTTGACTCTGTTACAGTGCTCAGGGCAAGAAGCAGGTTGCAGTTGGACCACATTTTGAAGGCAATGGAGAGAGAATTCTAGAAGGTATGATTAGATAAAGAGTAATGAGATACAGTTTGGGTTTATGCCGGGCAAAGGGACCACTGATGCAGTATTCATTGTTCGCCAGCTTCAGGAAAAGTATAGAGGAAAGAACAGGGATCTGTACTTTGTTTTGTTGACTTGGAGAGGGTCTTTCGCAGTCTCAATGGAGGTGGTGCAGTGGGCAAATAGAAAGATTGGGATCAAGGAGTGACTGGTTAGGGTGGTTATGGCTATGTATTTGGGTGCTTATATCCAGGTGGGAGTGAATGAAGATTTGAGTGATGAGTTTTCCGTGAATGTTAGTGTGCATCAGGGGACAGTCTTGAGCCATTTTTTGTTCATCATGTTGGTTGAAGCCTTCTCACGTGACTTCAGAAATGGTCTCCCGTGGGAGATGTTGTATGCCAATGATTTGAAATTGATTGCAGACAATGAAAGGGAGGCAGAGGAAAGATTTAGGAAGTGGAGAGATGGTATGGGACACAAAGGTTTAAGAGTAAATGCAGATAGAACAAAAGTGACGGCATCTAGGACTATTGGCTGTACTGCCAGAAAAGAGGAAGAGTGGCCATGTGCGGTTTGCCACAAGGGCATGGGAAGTAATTCCCTCCTGTGCTGTGTTTGTGATTGGTGGGTGCTTAAGAAATGTGTTCGTAGTGGTATTAGAGGCAGACTCCGAGATGATGCTGACTTAGTGTGTGCGTTGTGTTGGGGAGAGCAGGTGGAGATTGTCAGGTGTGAAAGGATTGATCTTGCTGGTTAGTCTTGAGTGTGTGAAAGAGTTTTGTTATCTGGGAGACAAGTTGTGTGCTTTAGGTGGGGCTGGAGATAGCTCTGTGGCCAGACTGATGAATGTTTGGAAGATTAGGAAGCTGTTGCCTCACCTGTCACGGAGAGGGCTCTCCCACAGCACTAAGGGAACTTCGTATGCAACATGTGTTAGGAATGTAATGCTGTATAGTAGTGAGATCTGGACAGTAAAGGAAGAGGATATTCGTGGGCTTAAACGTACAGAAATGACAATGAGTAGGTGGATGTGCAGTGCGTCCTTGAATGCGAGGCCTGGGGGAGCTAGGCTTACAATGGAAGAGTTGAGATGGAGGATGGGACTGGAGTGTGTTGGTGTTGTAGTGATGAGGGGTAGAGTGAGATAGTTTGGGCATGTGGAGAGGATGGGGGATAAGAATTGAGTGCATAGGGTGAGAAGTGTGAACGTTGGTGGTAGAGTTGCGAGAAGCAGACGAAAAAAGACCTAAGACGAGGTCATAGAGTGTGACCTCAGGGATAAGGGACTTAATAAAGAGGCTGCCAGAGACTGAGTAACATGGAGAGCCTACATTAGGTGACCAAGGCCGACGCATGTAAGCATGTGAAAGCCTCTGTAAACGAAATGAAACTCACTTTCTCCTCTGCCTACCTACCTACCAATATACTTACGGTCCTAATCCTTTTTGCCTACAGATACACCTGCATACCTACTCATCTACCGCTCTTCTTCCCATCTGCTACCTGTCTTCAAACCAATTGTCAATCTTAGTGTACATGCGTGTCTAGCTAACTACTTACATACCTCTGTACATACATAAAATTCCACTTTCACCACCAAGCTTTGTACTACTCTACCAGTCTACCTTCTCTCTCTCTCTCTCTCTCTCTCTCTCTCTCTCTCTCTCTCTCTCTATGTGTGTGTGTCTGTGTATGTGTATTGTTTCATGCATCTCAGCTCTCTTCTCCTAGGTTAATCCTCCGTTCTCTCCTTTTCTCACTTTTCCCTCGTCTCTTCTTTCCCTTTCTGTTCTCTTCCCTCCCTGCTCTATTCCCTTTTCTCCTCCCTGTCTTCTCTGCTGCACTCTTGCCTTCATTTCTTCTATCTCTAATCACCCTCCCCCCCCCAACTCTTTTAGTCTTCTCTTTCCTCCCTGCTTGCTTTCATTTAATGTTCAATATTACTTCCTCTCCCTTACTCCTTCCTCTCTCTTTTCTATACTTTCCATTCTTCTTCGCCTCTCTTTACTTTACCCTCCCTTCTCTTTTCCTTCTATTTTATCCTACACTCTCATCTTCCACCACTTTCCTCGCATTTGTCTCCTTTCTCCATAATTCCCTCTTTCCTATCTTTCCTTTACTCTTCCCTCCTTTATTGTTTCTTCCCATTCCTTCTCTTTTCTCTCTCCCACTGGCTCTTCTCCTGACCTTCTGCTCTTTCTCTCTTTTAATGTCTTTCGTTCTGGATGTCTTCCTCTCTTCCTCTTCTCTCTCTCTCTCTCTCTCTCTCTCTCTCTCTCTCTCTCCATACCTTTTTTTTTTTTATGCGAGGAAGAAGGAACCAAAGGCAATGAGCCTGCAATAACAGTTCCCTCCAAGAGAAACAGAAAATACAAGAGAGAGCGAAATTCAAGATCCATTCATTTCGAGATGCCTGGACACACTGCGTTTGAAAGACTGGAGATCATAGGCAGTAGGAAATACAGACAGAGGGAGACAGTTCCAGAGTTGACCTGTTGCATAAATGAAGGACTGGGAGTAATGGTTAACTCTTGCATTAGAGAGTTGGACAGAAAAGGGATGAGAGTTTGCTGCTAGACAGGTGCTATGCGCCCGTCGTAGAGGTGGAGGAATGCATGCAGACAGTTCAGAGGAGCAGTGACCATTAAAGTAGCGATAGAAAAGAGATAAAGATGCAACAGTGCGGCGAAGAGACAGAGGTTGAAGGGAGTCAGTAAGAGGAGAGTTAATGAGACGAAAAGCCTTTGACTCCACCCTATTGAGAAGAGCTGTATGTGGGGAGCCTCCCCACACATGAGAGTTGTACTCCATACAGGGGCGGATAATATCTCTGTATAGAGTCAACAATTGTGCAGGGGTAAAGAAAGAATGGAGTCGGCTTAGCGCACCTAATCTCTTGGAAGCAAATTTTACAAGAGATGTAATATGATCTTTCCAAGATAAGTCCCGAGTAAATGAAACCCCAAGCATGTTCAAGGATGATGCAAGATTAAGCTGAATATTATTAAACATTAGTGGATATACCTGTGGAAGATTTTTATGGGTTGATAGGTGTAAGAACTGAGTCTTAGAATCATTAAAAACAACCAGATTATTTTTACCCCAGTCAGAGATACGAGCCAAGTCAGACATTAGGTGTGTCATAACCTCATCCCTTGTTTGTTGAAGTAACTGCCGAGATGGGCATTGCGGAAACCGAATGGAAAGGTGAAGGGTGGAGTCATCAGCGTATGAGTGGATAGGGTTAGATGTACAGCTTAGAAGGTCATTGACGAAAAAAAGGAAGAGAGTTGGTGATAGGACAGAGCCCTGAGGAACACCACTGTTGATAGATCTAGAAGAACGATGGCCGTCTACAACAGCGGCTATAGAACGGCCAAAAAGGAAGCTAGCGATGAAGGCACAGAAAGAAGGATAGAAACCGTAAGAGGCCAGTTTGGAAATTAAAGATTTATGCCAGACTCCATCGAAAGCCTTTGAGATGTCAAGTGCAATTGCAAAGCTTTCGCCAAAGTCCCGAAAGGAGGATGGCCAGGAGTCTGAAAGGTAGGTGAGAAGATTGCCAGTGGAGTGTCCCTGACGGAACCCGTACTGACGATCAGAAAGAAGGTTGTGATAGGAAAGATGCCTTAAAATTTTTCTATTGAGAATTGACCCGAAAATTTTTGAAATACAGGACGTTAAAGCAATTGGATGATAGTTGGAGGGTTTGGAGTGGTCACCCTTCTTTGGGACTGGCTGAATGAGAGCAAACTTCCAGCTAGAAGGAAAGGTACAAGTTGACAGACAAAGGCGAAAGAGTTTGCCTAGGCAGGGTGTAAGCACAGAAGCACAGTTCTTGAGTGCAACAGGAGGGACTCCATCAGGTCCATATACCTTGTTAGTATTGAGGCCAGTGATGGCAGAAAATACATCAGCTGAAGAAATTTTAATGTCAGCCATGAGGAAGTCAGAGGTGGGAAGTGATGGAGGAACAGCACCAGAATCGTCTAAGGTGGAATTGGAGGAGAAAGTCTGTGCAAAGAAATCTGCTTTATCAGTAGAAGAAATAGCTACAGAACCATCAGAGTAGAAAAGAGGAGGGAAGGATGATGAGGTAAAGTTGTTAGAAAGGTTTTTGGCAAGGTGCCAGAAGGAACGGGAAGAATTCGAGTTGGAGAGTTGAGAGCATTTAGTACGGATGAAATTATTTTTAGCAGAGCAATGAACAGACTTAGCACGATTCCGGTCAGAAATGTAAAGATGATGTGATTCAGGGGTGGGTTGGCTCCGGTACCTTTTGTAGGCCCTCTCCTTGTTGCCGACAGCATTAGAACAAGCATGATTAAACCAAGGCTTTCTTGCGTTAGTCAAAGGATATAAGAAAGGAATGTATGCTTCCATGCCTGAGAGAATAACCTTCGTAATGCAGAAGGCACACTGAGATGGGTCCCGGCCATGGAAGCAATAATCATTCCATGGAAAATCAAAGAAGTTCTGCCTGAGGGCCTCCCAATCCGTAGCTCCAAAATTCCACAGACGACGTTTCCCTGGAGGGTCCACAGGCTGTACTGGAGTGATAAGACAGGTTAAGGTGATAAGGTTGTGATCGGAGGAGCCCAACGGAGAGAAATGATTAACAGTGTAAGCAGAAGGATTAGTTGTAAGGAAGAGATCAAGTATGTTGGAGCTGTCTCCAAGGTGGTCTGGGTCATTAAGGATAGAAAAGATGTAGGCTTGTTCACCAGGTGGATCAGTGAAAGGAGAGGAGAGCCAAAGGTGGTGGTGAACATTGAAATCTCCTAGAATGGAGATTTCAGAGAAAGGAGAAATGGATAGAATGTGTTCCATCGTAGAAGTAAGATAGCCAAAGAATTTTTGATAGTCAGTAGAATTAGGGGCTAAGTAAACAGCACAGATATATTTAGTCAGAGAATGACAGGAATGCCGAAGCCAGAACGTAGAGAATTCAGAAGAATCGAGTTCAGGAACACGAGAACAAGATAAGTCGCTGCATATATGCACACAACAGCCACCTTTGGCTTTAAAATGAGCATACAGAAAGTAGGAGGATACAGAAAGGGTTTGCTGTCAGTTGCATCAGACAACTGAGTCTCAGTTAGAAAAAGAAGGTGAGGTTTAGAGGAGGAGAGGTGGTGCTCAACAGAGCGAAAGTTAGAGGAAAGGCCGCGAATGTTCCAGAAATGAAGAAAAAGAGAGTCAGACAGTGGTTCCAGGCACCTCGAGTCGTCACCGGGCGAGGGGCGGAAGGTGGGGGCATTTATGGTCCCCCCCCCTGGGGACTCCGAGGCTGGGTGATGAGACGCCATGATTTTTTTTTTTTTTTTGGAAAAGGAAGTGTTGTGTGTACTGTGCATGTAGTTTGGTGTAGATAGTTAGAGAAATTTGTGTTGGAGAGCATGCTGGCCTACTCTCTGTCTACCTGAGACGCTGAAAAAGTTCAGCAAAGCGGGACGGTCAGGAACTAGTCCCGAGGGCTGATGAAACGGGAGCTCCAGCACTCCCTGTCATCAGCTTTCCATCCACCTCGGGAGTACTGCCCTGCTCGACTGGTGCTACAGTCTACTCCTGTACATTTCCACACGAAAATCAACGTCCATTCCTTGCCTTCACCCCTTTCACCGTTTCCTCCGCCTCCACATCAGTATGTACGATGGTGTAACTAGTTTTATCGACATAATGTTTTCATAGATGCATGCTAAATGCCAGGGGCGTAGCAGATTAAAAAAAAAAAAGTGGAGGGAACCAATAGTGTTAAGACAGAGTAAAAAAATTGGGATCAACGAGAATTGTATCATAATTTGAAGACAATGAGAATGCATAATTGATTCATTGAGATGTAAAGACGTTTGACTTGTGCTAGGCTGAGCCTAGTAATCTACTAAAAAAATAATTAGGGTTGTTTGTCATAAGTTCTTAGATAGGGAATCAATTATATTCAATAATAAAACACATGTTTAATTAGTTTTATAATGTTTTCTCCAGAAATGCCCCCCGACTCGTTCCACTGTAGTATCAAAAAGTGGGGGGTCCAACATTCCTAGGGCCCCCCCTTGGAAAAATGTGGGGTGTGGGGGGCTTGGGCCCCAGGGTCCCTCCCTCTCCTACACCCCTGCTAAGTGTGATTTGCATAGGCATCCATGTTTTTTTTACGAATTTCATTTGGAATTTCCATTCATGTAAACTTCGTTATTCCCGCTCATAACTATGTCAGAGCCGAATGAGATCTTGCTACATTAACCATTAATATTCAGCCTCGCTCGTAGGGCTGCACTCTCGTTTCATTAGTCCGAAGCCTTGTAATATAAAAACATTAATCGGTGCAAACGCACGTGTAAAGAGAAGCGGACAGACTTTGCCCTGTAGCTGCTGTATTTTCATTTTTTTTTTTTAATCTGTCAGTGCTTGTAAGGCAGTGTAAGGCAATTTTTGTCTGTGTACGCATTTATTCGTTTATGTATAGAGCTCCGATATATACTGTATGTTACCGTGCTGATACAAGAGGAACTACACTGGAGATATATTTTGGCTAAAGTTTAACAAATTTTTCATATGATTAAAACATAGTTGACAAAGGGTTAAAACAGCTACAGCTGAGACGAGCCTGACATGTGGAGCCATAAATCTGATTCTCTGTCATATTCATGCTTTAAAGTTTGATTTGCCTTTGTACTCTGTAAAACTCGTAATGAATAACTACCTTCTGAAAGACCAAAGTCTTCACATTACAAATATTAAGCCCATTTTGAAGCTTGCAAGGCATTTCAGAAAGTTGTGAGGGAATATCAATGAAGGATAGGCATCTGAAGCTCAGGGTGAGAGCTTAGTTGGAAGAAAAAACAGAAATTTAAGAATTCAAAGTTAAAAATATTTATGATAACTGAAGTTAAGGAAGATAAGCTAAGGAACAAAGAATGTCTTTTTTTTTTTTTTTTTTTTTTTTTTTTTTTTTGCGATTCTAGACATGCGATAAAATACCTGTTCCTGAAAGGCTCCTGGACAGCCATAGGTATGTAGACGTTTTGTGCAAGTTTTATATAAGAATAAGGAAGTACATGCAGAATGATCCATTCATTTCGATATTCTGAATACGATGCCTTTGAAAGACTGATCACAGGCAAATGAAAAGAGAGAAACAGGAAGACTGTTCTAAACGTGACGATTTGTGTACATGAAGGACTGAAAATACTGTTCTGGCTGACTCTTGGATTAAAAAATTGGACAGAAAGGGGATGACGGTGTTCCATGCACGCTTCAGAGACTGAAGCGTGCAGGCAGAGTTCAGAGGAATACGTCTTTTTTACAGTGCTAGTAAAAAAAGTGATACAACACTGGAGAGAGAGAGAGAGAGAGAGAGAGAGATGGGTGACGGGTGTCGGGGTGAGGATGGTAGTTGGCAAGATGAAAAATCTGTGAATTTACCGTGTTAGAAAGAGTGTCATAAAGACTTTGTAGTTACTTGTAGAGAAGTATATTTTAGACTTGTGGTTGAGCGGCTTTTATATCTTGTAGTAGCTTCCCCACCAAATGTCATGTAGTGACAGGAGAGGTAAAGAATAGTATGGGACTATTTTTATTTGTCTTGGAAATATTAAACACGGAACGAGTATAAGTCCCGGGTAGCTACCTCCCTGTCTCGCTATCTCTCTCTCTCTCTGTTCTAAGGCTAATCTCCGTCTCGACCTCTCTCTAGGGTCGCTTGTCTCCTTCTAAACTCTCTTTCCTAAAATCTGGTGTAGCAGAGGTGTGTCACGTATGTTCCTCATGGTTACCAGATCTTTGTTCACGAGAGGACTGCTGACAGCTAACTGCATCATCTCCTTACTGGCCGCTGTCGTCAGCTTTCCTCAGTGTTAAGAGTGTGTAAGCATGTTTAGCACTGCTCGATTCTCGCAGACACAACACCTTCTCATCATCTGACTCCCTGCTTCTATCTGTCTCTCTATCTATCTATTTATCTATCTATCTATTATGTAGTCCTACATTTGCTCGGCCGCGCGAAAATGGCGTACCATCGACATTTAATAGTTATAATATATTAATACATAATATTGTAAAGTAACATAATTGTATGAATATTGTATACATATATTATTCATAGTAAATAGTGATTATTCAGTAATATTACATTTTAAACAAGTTGTATACATATTTGAATAAATGCAATGGTTGTTGTATAACACTTGTAAGACGTGCATGTACAACAGACGTACGCATATAATTGTGCAATGGTAATACTGCTAAGTTATACATTACATATTTGAGTTATCGCTTTAGTAATGTCTAATATTTCACCTAACTTGTATGATGATACTGGTAATACAGAATTGTGCTATAATTGTATGACTTAGATTGTGTTAATGCATAATTGTGTTGGCCTTATAACTGTAGTTACATTTTGTTAATGCAACTATTACATATGTGTCTTGGCCTTATAATTGTAGTTAAAGTTACATAAAAGTTACATCTTGTTAATGCAACTGTTTTGTCGTTACATAATTGTTACATATCGTTTGTAGGTACATAATTGTAATTAAAGTTACATAAAACTTACATCTTGTTAATGCAACTGTTACATAATTGGCAAAGTGTAACATAATGCAATCGTTTGTCGTTACATAATTGTTACATATCGTTTGTAGGTACATAATTGTAGTTAGTGTAACATAATGCAATCGTTTGTCGTTACATAATTGTTACATATCGTTTGTAGTTACACAATTGTAGTTAAAGTTACATAAAAGTTACATCTTGTTAATGCAACTGTCACAGAAATGGTACATATTGTTTGTAGTATTGTTTGTAGTTACATAATTGTAATAAGTGTAACATAATGTAATCGTTTGTCGTTACATAATTGTTACATATCGTTTGTAGTTACATTATTGTAAAATGGAGTAACAAAATTGTAATAACTGCAGTCCTAACATATGCTGCGGTCGATGATAGTGATGATGTGTCATGCCACTTGTTTGTGGAGACACAATTTGCTTTTTTGTTTGTAGTTTATGTGGTATTTTGGCATATATAGTAACATTTACACTTATTTTCATTTGTTTGTTATGTGATCTTACTCTATTGCTCTTTTTTCTTTCTTACTCTTCTTTCTTTCTTTCCTTTCCTTTTTTTTTTTTTTTTTTTATGTATTGATTTTCTATAGTTTGTTTCTCTTTGCTTGTGTACGCTTTTTTCCATGTTGTTCATGGTTACATAATTACTGGCTAATTTCCTTGGGATACTTTTTCAAAGTTTAGTTTATATTGCACAGACACTAATGAAAATGATATTATATAGTCCCATATTTTGTTATTTTATATAAAAAAAATATATATATACACTATATACAGTATTAACTATACACACTGACTTGTTGTTCACCTGTACCTATCGTGAGTAATATGTGTGTCAGCACTGTGTGGAAATCATTGTCTTCACGATTGTGTTGAAGATGTTCACTCTTGCTAACGGCATTTGTGTTGGCCTTTTTTTTTTTTTCTCTAGTTTACCTTGTAACTTAATTTATATGTTTCCACTAGGTAGCTTTAATTAATAAATGTTAAATACAGTTCTTTTAATTGCTCACTGAGTAACTGTGATTGTATATTTTCTTTATCACTTTGTAGATATAATAATGTATAGTTGTATGTATGAAACACGTATTTTATGTAGGTATAAATGGTAACACTCGTTGACAGTAAATAAATGTTATAATAAATGAATGAATATAGACAGTGTAGAATATTTATTGTTGGTGCAAGTATTTAATGATTGAATTATGAAGATAATTGAAGTAAGTATGTGTATTTAAGCTGTAACTATACAACACGTTTTATATGTTTGTGCAGAAGCTTATTGTCTATTACTGTGTATTGTATAAATGAAGTAACTATGTAACTCACTAATTTTTACCGTGGTGGGAATGGTGTGAGTGGTGGTGCAGGTGGTGTGTTGACTGACGTGGCGTCTGTTCAGCAAGCACGCATGATGACCTCAACTTCCCACACTGGTAGCTGTGGTGAGTGAATGAGTAGCGATGAGTAACTTGAGTGAAGACGAGTGAGTAAGATGAGCTGTGAGTCGTGTCTCACTCTTCGTTTGTTTGTTCCGTTTTTCTATGTCGATGTTTTCTCGGTCCTTTTCTCTAGTGATTTACTCGTTGTGGGATGAAGACTGCCGCTACTTGTAGGTGCGTGTAGAAGATTATACAGACGACGTAGAGTTGTTAATTGTAGTTGATTGTAGATGGCTGTAGTTCGCTGATTCGTCGTAGACTTGTAGACTATTTGCACTGTAGGCTGTATTTTGTAGGATTCAATGTAGAACTGAAGCTAATCTTGTAGTCTCGGTTGCTTTTGTAGAAATTTGCTTTTAATTCGGAGACGATGTCCGCAGATTTGCTGGTTTTGTCGTTAAGCTACTTGCAAGGCGTCGAGTGATCTCTTGACCTCTGCATCAGCGTAATGATCTGGGAGACGGAGGGGGCTGGATGGAGAGAATACTGTCAGGAGCTGATGTTGTTGGTTGTTTTCAATCTTGATATTTTGTAGGAATTTAATGTTGATTCGTAGACGAGGTTCATATCCCACCGCTGCCACCAAATGTCATAAAGACTTTGTAGTTACTTGTAGAGAAGTATATTTTAGACTTGTGGTCGAGCGGCTTTTATATCTTGTAGTAGCTTCCCCACCAAATGTCATGTAGTGAAAGGAGAGGTTAAGAATAGTATGGGACTATTTTTTATTTGTCTTGGAAATATTAAACACGGAACGAGTATAAGTCCCGGGTAGCTACCTCCCTGTCTCACTATCTCTCTCTCTCTCTGTTCTAAGGCTAATCTCCGTCTCGACCTCTCTCTAGGGTCGCTTGTCTCCTTCTAAACTCTCTTTCCTAAAATCTGGTGTAGCAGGGGTGTGTCACGTATGTTCCTCATGGTTACCAGATCTTTGTTCACGAGAGGACTGCTGACAGCTAACTGCATCATCTTCTTACTGGCCGCTGTCGTCAGCTTTCCTCAGTGTTAAGAGTGTGTAAGCATGTTTAGCACTGCTCGATTCTCGCAGACACAACACCTTCTCATCATCTGACTCCCTGCTTCTATCTGTCTCTCTATCTATCTATTTATCTATCTATCTATTATGTAGTCCTACAAGAGCTGTGTGTGGTGACACCCTTCTCCCCCACATCACACGCATGAAGCCCGTAACTGACTGTTGCACAGGGGCAGGTAATACCATAGAAGGTCAGTCATCGGTTCACTATATCCAGTCTTTGAAAACCTATTTTGGAGGAGAAAATGGAATTTGTCCATAATGAATACATAGATAAGTAAATAAATGTGTTAATCAATAAAATAAAAGAAACAAGTGCTACGAACAATAAAAGGTTACTTGGGACTGGGTTGAGTGATAGTGACAGAAAGACTACATCAATTAGAAAGGATAGGAAACAGAATATTTGAGAAATTTTAAGACAATGAGGTATCCACTCATGGTGAAGTATGAACAAATCACAGTATCGGCTATGGTACCATTGTCTGTTTTGTTGGGAGAGTTCTGATAGCTACGACGCCCTGGTGAAGATCTGGGTAGACAGGTCTAGATTCATAGTTTGCTGCTGAAGATCACTGATAAGTAATAGGAAAAGAATTGGTGACGTGAGTTAATCCAGAGATATACGACAATATGTAGCTTTAAGAAAATAACACTAACCGTTTCTAACAGCAGGTATACAATGGTATGAGAGGAACCTCACTATAAAGGCACAGACCTGAGAGAGAGAGAGAGAGAGAGAGAGAGAGAGAGAGAGAGAGCGAGAGAGAGACTCTAAAAGGATATTATAGTAATTACTGTTGGTTCCAGATTCTGTGAAAAGCCTTTGACATGTCAGGGGAAACAGCAACTCTCATCAAATTCCCAAGCTGAAGATGACCAAGAATATGTACGATATCCATGAAAACAGCCAGTAGTGCGTCCACGACAGACAGTTCGAAAGAAGATTATTAGAAAATTCCTTCAGACTTTTTGTGTTCAGGAATTACTCTAAGACCGTGGAAAAAGCAATACCAATGGAGTTTGGAGTGGTCAGTTTTCCACCCCTATTTTGGGGATAGACAATTACCGGAAGGTTCTACAATGAAGGAGAGGTACAAAATGAAAAAAAACAAAACAAATGAAAGAGTTTTACGAAGCCATATATTATCATGGACATAAAGCACGTTCCTTGGAAACCACATGAAGACCAAATGTTTTACTAACGCCATACACCGGTACACTCTATCAGTTTGACGGCAACACCCGCTGACTGAGTTCCGCTGGGAGAATTCCATTAATGACAGCTTATCAAGCTGCACACATGTCTTTATAAAGTAGAAGAGCTTATATTATCAATATAAGTGTCCGTCCTGGCAATATTAGGAATGATAAAATGCGATACTGCCGATGGTCTTGGAATCACAGATCTGGTGAAAAATTAGACAGAATGCCGATGAGAATCAAAAATGGTTAAAAGTTTGTGGAAAACATGCCAACATTGATATGAAAATTGACACTGAAAATAGACAAAGGCTACTAGACCTGATAAAATTGATACTGAAGATAGTGGATGGCTGAGAGAATGGTGAAGGGTTATGAGAGCGAGGGTCCCCGTCCCACTTGCCAGCAGTGCAGGGGTAGGGAAGGGAAGGGTCATTGCCAGTTTGTCTATGCACATATCAATCTGCCCGCCTGTCTATCTTCCCCTTCACCAATTATTGCTTCCCCTTCGCTGACTTGGGTATAGGTGAATCACTCGTCCGCTCTCATTTCGTCCCCCTTCCTCCACTCTCTCTCTCTCTCTCTCTCTCTCTCTCTCTCTCTCTCTCTCTCTCTCTCTCTCTCTCTCTCTCTCATTAAGCTATAACTTGTCCAATACATTTCACGTTTTCCATTAATTTTTTTTTCCACCCTCCTTATCTATCTTTTCGTATAAAAATCACATCTCTCCTCATCCGTTCAGTTACTCTATTCCTTTTTTTCTTTCCTTGTTTACTTTTCCCCTTCCTTAGCCTTCCATCTTTTACTCTTTTCTCACATTGGCTGCTTCCTCTTCTTCTCTTCTCCTGCTGCCTCTTTTTTTTTTTTTAACTATTTTTTTATCTTCTTTTTCCATCTATCTCTCTTCGTTTTTAATCCCCTTTTTCCGTTTTTTACTTTCCTCTGCATCACGTCGTCTTTCTTTCCTATCCCTCGCTTTCCCTCTCTCTCTATCTCACTCTCTCTCTCTTTCCCCTCAAAGGTATTTCCATCCTTTAATTAAGATCGGGTCAGCCAGATGTGTCTATTTCTTTCTCTGTTTTTCTCACATTTAATCCTCGTTCACATCCCTTCAATTATCTCACCAGTTTTCCTGCTTACCCTTTCAGGTTCCCTCTCTCTCTACGTCACTCGTAGGAAAGATGCTAATACACGCCTGTTGTTTTATTTATTATTTATTTATTCTCGAGTCATCTCTCCTCTTGTGAAAAAGAATCATATATCATCCTTATGAAATTATTTGTGGTGTGTACAAGGATAGGTTTCATTTTACATGAAGTTCTTCGGCTTTAATCAGCAATTCCTCGACAATAGTGATTAGAAAATTTTGCGTCATATTATCCCACCAATAGGAGAGGCTGGTATTCTACCCCTAACCCATCTTGCTAATGGACTTCTTTTACGTTTTAAATTTGCTATATTTTGGAAAACCTCTGGCAGTGATTGAAATATATTGGAGTGCAGTAGCCTAGTATAGTCTTGGGCCCCTACACTTCGAAGAAGATAGAATGGTTCAGCAATTCACGTTTTAACAACAGACACTAATGATCTACGTAAAATATTCGTGTCCTTGTCTTCTGTGTGTGTCACAACCGCAAAATCTATGATGCAGTCATGACACGTGAAGTGAGCTGGACGATCTCCACACATTTCATCTGACGCTTTACCACCCAATAGCTTGGCAGTTTCTGTCACAGTCATCGTTTTATATGACTGGAGTGACCCATACATTTGACTCAGGCGATACAAACGTATACAGGACCTTCAACTCTTCCAACATAAAGGGATCTATCTTTCTGTGAGCAGCCACTAACACTCTGTGTAGATGATGTGGAAAAGCTCATACGGTACTTACAAGGTCGCAGATGTGGGTGTGGGTGTTAATGCCGGCTGGGGTGGCGGTGCAGGTTCAGATGTAGGTGGTGGAACCAGGTTGTGAATCTTCACAGAAGCAAATATTGTCATCGATTTTGGTGGTAGCACTATGGCAGACTCAGGGAGGTGTGGAGGAGGGGAGAGGCATCAGTGACACTGTGTGGGATTGGGGACATGTTACTATTAGTGTATGTGGGCTGCAGACATCCTTCCGATGGTATAGACTCGGGGTGGTGGAGGAGGTGGGGGTGATTGTCAATATAGGTGATTGTGAGCGTGGGTGGCGTCTTTGGTGGTGAGTGTTGGGGGTGGATGTAATGTTGGGGTGTGTGATAATGCTAGTGTGGCTTATCGTATGTGAGATGATGTATGTGTTGATGGTTCTGAGTGTGTGTAATGATGTGTGTCATGGTGAAGTGGTGTGTGTGTGTGTGTGTGTGTGTGTGTGTGTGTGTGTGTGTGTGTGTGTGTAGGTGTGTGTGTGTGTGTGTGTGTGTGTGTGTGTGTGTGTGTGTGTGTGTGTGTGTGTGTGTGTGTGTGTGTGTGTGTGTGTGTGTGTGTGTGTGTGTGTGTGTGTGTGTGTGTGTTACTGATTCCCACTAACATACGTGGCACCATGACCTCCACTGCCACAGTTACACTTTCATCAGTTACTCGGTAATTGCCTCAAACACCATCACACTTGTCGCCAACAACGGCTCCTCAAATACAACATCCACCATGCCAGTTGTTTTATCTCATCAGTTACCACGGCTACCATACACTCCATATGTGCTACACTATCACAAACAAAAGTAGCACTCTCAAAGCCATAACTACCTCTGGTACTACCTCCGTAACCCCCAGCGCTATTACAGCTGCCACTACCGCTGCAAGAACTACCACCACCTCTACCACAAATATCATCATCCTTATCACAAGTACCAGCCACCTTCTCTACCACAGATAGCCTACCGATATCACTTCCACTATTATAGTTTTGCCTTTACAACTGCCAACACAGCAGTCACTACCACCACTGTTACCCTAATTATTATCACCATCACTACCACAACTTTCTTAATGATTTACCATTGTTATATCGAGCAGTATCATAACTACCTCCTTCCCACTACAGTTATTACCATCACTATCACAAACTTCCACAGTTATTATCACACCGCCATCGTCCCTACCACATATATTACCGTCACAGCCACAATTACCACCTCGCTACCATAATAACCACCCGCCACATTCCCTTACCTAAATAAACTCTGGCGCTGTAAATAAACTACCACAACTGGTATCGCAGCTGCCACAATCTCTATCGCATATTCTAACACCAGGACCAACCAAAGTATCTACTTCCCACAACTGGCACCATCACTGTCCACAAAGCCAAACCTTCCTTACCACAACTATGACCATCCCTACCACGATTTTTTGTCAAGAACTTTCCTCCCCTCTCACTCTGCCCTTTCGAACACTGATTCCTCTCTCAAAGTTCTCTTCTCCCCTCTTTACTGTCATATCCTTTTCCCTCCATATTTTCCCTTTTTCACCGTCCTTTCCTTTCTCCTTTCTTCCTGCCTCACTTATCTTAAAATGCTTCATTTTCAGCTCATTGTCTCTCCTTCATTGTCCATGCTTGTCCCTCCATCATTTCCTTCCTTTTACCATCCATTTTCATCGTATCTCTGTACCCTTCTTCTACCTCAGATAATTTTCTTCCTTTTCATATTTTTCATTTCTTAATGTAGCCTATACTTTCTTTTCCTTATTTATTTTTTGGTGCATCATTAACAAAACGGTAAGAGCCATTGCCATAACTATCATCCCCTCTCACGTGTAGGTTTTCCAGGTTTGGCCACCATGATATGAAACCATAAGGATAAATGACTCTTTCTAGTGCCCTGGTGGCATTCCGTGGTTGAAAATCCTCCAGTCACACTTTGCTTACTCGAGCCTGTGCGTATATCATCAAGTATTCGATTTACGAATGATATTGGTATTATAATTAATCGAGTCCAGTGATAAGTGATGGCAAACAGTCATGGCTGATGAAGCACTTCCACGTTCACATGCACCATTCTCATTTCAGACACTTCATTCTAATGCATTATATACGCGAATGTAAAACAGCAGATTCTGGAAATTAGCCATCCTCTGGGGAACGTGATCAGTTCTGCGGTGGATCACATAGGGTTTTGTAGGATTCCGATACAGTCCAGTGAAGGGCTGATAAGCTAACTCCCTTGTCAGATGCAAAATGTACCGAGTGAGGAATGCATGGGAGAGGCTGACTGTTTTCTTCTCGTCTGTCATCTCTCACTGGTTGCTTCTCCCTCAGCCGCGTCGGCGCCAGGGATGAAATTGTGGTGATACGAGTTGTAGATTTATAGACTTTACTTAATCTGTGTGTGTGTGTGTGTGTGTGTGTGTGTGTGTGTGTGTGTGTGTGTGTGTGTGTGTGAAAATACTCCAGTGCTCCCTCCCTCTTTGCACTCTAGTAGCGAGGCAATGTGTAGAAGTCTTTGTATAAGGGTAGCTTATTGGAGGGGTGTTACGAGAGAGTGATGATGTGTTTGCTCTTAGATGCCTGGCCAAGAACTCAATTCTGGAGCTGTACTTTGTGAAACTGTGCTCATCAATGACCTACATAGCACCTTTTTTATCCTACCTAAGCATTCCCGAACGTGTTACAAATTAAACTTAGTGGCTGCAACAATCCTCTGATACCTTTCCTTATATGCATTGTTACACACCAGCCCTGTTAACTGGCGTATCTTAACGCATTACTTTTACAACATACTGTATTATTCTTTTAGTGATCTACATAGATTATTTTCCGAACAATATACTTATTATTATGCAACCGTTATCGCCATTTACAAATAACAGCTGGTAGTATTTAAAGGGAGAGTTGGGGACAGCGTTTAGCCGCGGTGTTTTTCGCCATAACTGAGGCTTTTGAGTCTGTGACGGATTTTTTTCACTCATTATCCTGGAATACAAGGCCACGGCATCATCCAGGTCGCGACAGTTACCATGCCTTGGTGTTTCCCTAGGTATTCATTTTACCTGCCAACCCGAAAAAGGGTGAAAGGACAACTGAATTAAAAGTCTTCAGCTGCCCGCATCAGGATTCGAACTGTGTTGCTAACAGGTCGACAACATCACAGTCAGCAATGCTGACCACTCAGCCACTGCTGTGCTGGTATTCCACATACACAGAAGTACATTATCCTTCTTATGCAAGGGAATCACATGAGTCACATCCGAGGAATTACTGTCGATTACCATTATCACTGGCTGGAATATTGTTCCACATAAATAACTGAAATTGTTGCATGCCGGACTTAACTGTTGCCTCCACCTTCCAGCAGCAATGAAACGATTTATTGTCATCAGTATTAGTACATATAAACGTGGGAAAATGTTGCATATTTTATCTACAGGAAAGTCCAGTATACGAAAGATCAATATCCAGATGAGTGCTGAAAATAATCAAATTTTTTGCACCATATTTTGCTATGCAACAGAATACACCCATTTATCTGAATCCCCATTATGAAAAAAAAAAATGCTGTACTTAAGAGTTTATCAACTTATACAAACTACAAACTGTTCGATGTGAAGAAATGCTCAGCTAAGGTCCTGACAGTTAAGTTTGTGTATCATCAAACTCCTCGCCTTAGTGTCACCCACTATTCAACTTACTACGGTACATGCCTTTGTTTACATGTGGACTGTGGAGCGTTGTGTTATTTCTGTCGTAAGTGTTTAGTGAGTATTGTGTTATTTTGTTGCAGATACAATCCTGTACTTACATTTTTCAGGAAGTTAGTCAGTTGATAACTGAAGTTGAGGAGGCTTGTTTAACGCCGCCGTCACTGCGCACATTAGCATTTCGCACAAAATACGTGTAACATACTAGATGATTTCGTGTGTTCATACTCCGACCAAGAAGTATCGTGTTATTTCTGTTGCAGGTATTGTGCTGTAAGTGTTCACTTAGCGTTGTGTGAATAATGTTGCATGTACGGTGCTGTTGCGTGTAATGAGTTTATTATTTCTGGATACGTACTTGGGTGTTAACTAAAGCCAGACAAGAGCAATCCCCTTCGTCCTCTTGACAATGCCCCATGAATGCCATCATATCATATCATTTTTATGTTGCTGACATAACCTTTTGGGATAAGGCGGGATTCCCATTGATTCACTATTATTGAATGTCTTGATAATGAATAGCATTTTTATTTTTACCTGTATTTATTTCAATTGATTATTTAGATTTATCATGAATTTCATTTCTGCAAAGAGATTCTACCAACATTTTTATGACTCTCTTGGTAGAGGATTTATATGATTCTAGACGAGCCATTTGTTGAGTCTTTATTGTCCAGTACCTTTGTGACTTTGAAATAAGTTGTTCTGTTACTGAGATCTGATCACCTCCTTTGGATGGTAGTGTCAGTGCGTTACGTATACCACCAAATATTTGTGCGATTCCTCCTGTCTGTCGTATAATCTCCTTTTCTGTCTCCTCTTCCTGACTTTCATCTTCATTGCATAACCTTTCATTCCCCTCCTGTTTTCATGTTCCTTTCAGGTAAATCACTTCGTCTCTCAGAGTCTCAGTATGTGTCATTGCGAAAGTATTTCAGCTCCCCCCTGCCCCACCACATTATTATAGCTACTGTTTCATTCTCTCCATCATAGTTCATAATTTGGCTTTGCCCATTCTGTTCCTTTGAGATCCCATTGTCTCTAAAATCATAAATTCTCTAAGTCAGTCCTTCGTCTTCACATCATCCGTAAATCCTTACTTTCATATATATATATATATATATATATATATATATATATATATATATATATATATATATATATATATTCTTTCTTACGTCATTTCTGTCTCGCTTCCTCCATCCACTTTTCCAGTCTTCTTTCTTCCTCCTTGAACCTTTTCTGCCTGCCTCCTCTCCCTGTCTCTTTCTTTCTCTCCTTCTCACACATGTGGAGAGAGAGAGAGAGAGAGAGAGAGAGAGAGAGAGAGAGAGAGAGAGAGATGAACCGGAGTAAAACTAACGTTCAATTCACCAAAGAGCGTCATCAGAGTAAGCGAAGAAATTCTTGAAGAAGTCGAAGAGTACAATTACTTGGGGCAAAAGACTAAACGAAAGACCACGATAGCGAAATAAAAAGACGCATTACAATTGGATGGAAAGCTTGCGGTAAACATACAGACATTATGAAAAGTAGTTTGCCAATATGTATGAAACGGAAAGTATTTAACGAATGTATAATTTCAGCTGTGGCGAACGGTTATGAGACCTGGATAAGAACAAAATCGACGGAAATAAACAAATCCTTTCTCAGAGAGCAATGAAAAGGTCAATGTTGGGAATATCTTTAAGAGACAGATAAAGATCAACTTGGGTGAGAGAGCAAACTAAAGTCAAAGACATTACAGCAGTTATAAAAGAATAGTAATGGAGGTGAGCAGGCCATGTAGGAAGAGCAAAGGATAACCGATGGACCAAGAGGCTGACCGACTGGACACCAAGAGATTGTAAGCGTAGTTTAAAAAGGCCAGACAGGAGGTTGATAGACGAGATAGATAAATTTGCAGGGAAAACGTGGCAAAGATTGGCTTAGTCAAGGAATTGGTGGAGAAGGCTGGGGGAGGCCTTTGTTCAGCAGTGGACTTGTAATGGCTGATGATGATGATGATGATGATGATGATAATGATGATATAGATATATCAGGACATTAGCCCACCTTTGGCTACACCCACCAGGTGCCAGCTCTCAACGTAGCTACTACCCCCAGGGACTGGCTTTCTCATTAGCAGACGTTTTTCCTTGGACCTGTATTCTCTATGGACCTTTTGTCACTTATGGACCTATTTTCCCCCGTAGATCTATATTCCTCATGGAATTTAGATCTGTTTCCTCAGCTAACCAATTTCCCTCATGAACCCATTTTCCCCTGTGGAGTTATTTTCCCCAAAGATTTATTTTCCACAATGGTCTTATTTTCATCCATTTTCCTCATCAGTCATTTACCCTCCATGGATCTCTCTTCCTGTTCATAATTTTTTCCCCGAACACTTATTTTTACCATTGACCTACTTTCTTTCAGGGATGTCTTTTCTCCCTTATATATTCCCTCATGGACCCATTTACCCTTTGGATCCATATGCCCTATAGACTTTTTCCCTCATGGATCTATTTCTTTCCCATGAGGAAGCACCAAACATCCACATTGACTTATTTCTCCCATGGAACTATTTCTTTCATGGACCTGTTTTGACGCAGTGAATCTATGTTTCTATGTGAGGCCATTTCCACCAGGGACATCATCTCCACCTACATACAATGTTTTCCCACATGGAACGTGGAATGTGAGAGGAGTGAATGTCTCCATGGCTGTTTAATATATACATGGATGGGGTTGTTAAGGTGCAGGGTAGGGCAGTGGATGTGGGGGTGGCTCTAATATATATATATATATATATATATATATATAGATATATATATATATATATATATATATAGATATATATATATATATATTGCCAGAGGCCTTAATCCCCTTCGGGGTGGCCACAAACAAATCGCCTCCACGTCGCCCTGTCCCCCGCCATTTCACTACCCCGCTTCCAGCTCACAAACCCCTCTCTCATATACCTCTCCACCCCATCCCTCCATCTCATCCTCGGCCTCCCCCTCCCTCTTCCTCCCTCCACCTCACTCACATACACTCTCTTCGTCAGTCTTTCACCCTCCATCCTCTCCACATGGCCAAACCACCTCAGTGAATTCCTTCTAACTCTTCCTATCACATCCACATCCACACCACAACGCTCCTTTATATCCTCATTTGTCAGCCTGTCTCTCCATGTGACTCCACAGGCTCCTCTTAAATAACTCATTTCCACTGCTCTCACTCTTGACGTGCCTTTCCAGCAACGTCCAAGCTTCACTACCATACGTTAGAGTTGGTATCACAATACTGTCATGTAGTAACTTTTTCACTTCCATGCTCACTTCCCTGCTTCTTATCACTGCTTTCAAGGAACCAGCAACCTTTCTTCCCTGCTGTACCCTTTCAAGCACTTCACCCTCCAAACCTCTATCATTACTCATCACACTACCCAAGTACTTAAACGTGCTCACATTTTCCAATTCCTCACCATCCAATCTCGCTGTACATTCACTGACTTCACCTCTCTCAAAGACCATTACTTTACTCTTCCCTACATTCACCTTTAGATTCCGTTTCTTACACACTCTTCCATACTCATCCACCAAGCCTTGCAGCTCTCCTTCGTCTTCACTCAACAACACAGTATCATCTGCAAACAACAGTACAGGGAGTTTCCAAACATTACCCTCTCTCACCAGGGCCACTCCAACATCCACTACCCTACCTTGTACCTCTTGTATTACCCCATCCATGTACAGATTGAACAACCATGGAGAGATGACACATCCCTGTTTCAACCCAACCTTCAGAGAGAAAAATTCACTCAGTTCACCATCCACACGCACTGCAGCCTTAGCACCATCATACATAATCTTCACAGCATTCAACAACGTCGCATCTACTCCATAATTCTTAATACTTTCCACAATCCTTGTCTATCCACCCTGTCATATGCTTTCTCCAAATCCATGAAAGCTGCATACAACTTCTTTCCCTTCTCTAGAAACTTTTCCACTAAAGATCTAAGAATGAATATCTGATGTACACAACCTCTTCCCTTCCTAAAGCCTTCCTGTTCTTCTCCAACTAATTCCTCTGTTCTCTAACTCTGTCAATAAGTATCCTACCATACACTTTTCCTATTATACTAAGAAGACAGATGCCCCTATGATTACCACACACTCCTTTTTCCCCTTTTCCTTTGTACAAGGGAATAATTATACCTGACTTCCAATCCTCCGGGACTCTACCTTCCTCCCAGGCCAATCTGCACATTTTCCACATCCATTCTACTACTATCTCTCCCCCATACTTCAGCATTTCACCACACACTCCATCAATTCCTGGGTCTTTCCCCAATTTAACTTTCTTCATTGCTTTCACAACTTTTATCCTACTGATTTCTTCTTGTCTTCTCACCTTCCTCCTTCTCCCAGCCATTCCCCAGCCACTTATACTCGCATTACTTCTATCCTTTATGTTCAACAATTCCTTAAAGTGTTCTGTCCATCTGCTCACTTTTTCTCCATTCTCCACTAGTAATCTGCCATTTTTATCTTTCACTTCCTGACCAACCTCAGTGTCACCTTGTCCAACTCTCTTTATTTCATTCCAGAACATTTTCCTACATTCCCTTGACTTTGCACTCAAATTCCTTCCAAATTCCTCATCCATTCTCTTCTTACTCTCTCTTACTAATCTTTTCACCTCTCTCATTCTTTCTACATATAACTCTCTCTTCCGCCTCTCAACTTCTTCCACGCCCTTATTTCTCATCCATTCATTGTATGCTTTCTTCTTTTGTGCCACAGCCTGTCTCACCTCTTCAGTCCACCACGCTGCTTCTTGCACACCCCTCCGTCTTCTCTTCATCCCACACACCACATCACATGCTGCACATATTTCTTCTGTAAATATCCTGCACACACCTTCCCCCATCTGCTCCAATTCATATTTGCCCAATCGTTCCTCCAGTTCTCTCTTATACTCTGCCTTTTTCTCATCCGCTTGTAACCTTTCCACTCTCCTTACAAATACTCCTTCTTCCCGTCCTTCCCTTCTTCTATTTCTCCATTCTATTATAACCTTGATTCTGGCCACCACCAAGTAGTGGTCAGAAAGTCCACTCCCCCAACCTCTATAAGCTCTTGCATCCATTACACATTTTCGCATCCTTTCATCCACACACACATAATCAATCTTTGCCTTTCTTTCATTCAGTTCACCACCCACCCTTCTCATCACTCGCCATGTATACCTGTGGATCATTTTGTGCCTGAAGAGGGTATAGGCTATCACCAACCCCCTCCTGGCACAAATGTCCACTAACGCACTGCCATTCTCATCTATCTCAGCAGGCACACCCCACTCACCAACTATTCCATCCACCTTCACATTCTCTACTTTACCATTCATATCACCTATCAAAAACACTCTCTTATTCCTTCCAAACTTTTCCATGCACACTTCCACATTTGTCCAAAACTCTTCTCTCACTTTGCTTGCACGATCTTGCGTTGGCGCATACACACACACACAATCGCCCACATTTGTATTCCAACTTTCAATCTTACCCACACAATCCTTGACCCAACTGATCCATACTCTCTTATGCCCTTCTTCGATCTTTTACCCACAACTATACATACTCCTTCTTTTGCCCTCTCATTCCCACCTACTCCTGCACATATACCCCATCCATACTCCCATTCTCTCACACTCTCACCTCTCCATTTCGTTTCAGTTCTTCCGCATACATCAACTTTCGCACCCTCAAGCACCTGGACAATCTCTCCTTCACCTCAGCATTCGCTACCCTTACATTCCAAGTTCCGATTACCATGTCCTTTGTCCGGTCCTTGGTCGTCATCTTTTGGTCAGTCCTTGTCCGAGGCTTATTGTTTGTCTTTTTAGTTAGTTGTTTTCCGGGGAGGCGCACTATATATTATAAAAAGGTATCTCATTAGAGTCTCTAAATTACAAATCAACTTGTTTGACAATCGCCGTTGTTTAGGGAGGTCCCTTTTTCACTGAGCTCAGCTTAGCCAGCATGACATTTATTAGTGTGGCCGTGTAAAGCCTTAATGTTTGCACATACTCATCCCTTTTTTTTCTTGCTCCCTAAAATCAGAGCTAATTGCAGTGTACTTTACGGAACTGATCTGTTCTGAT
>NC_136957.1:10862006-10882006 GCF_032717465.1 Coenobita brevimanus | reverse complement strand
ACACACACACACACACACACAACTGCGATGTTGCACTGCTGCAGCATCCCTGGGCGGAGGATATCGGTTGCCGATAGTTCTGCAAACTTTCGCACTCCATTGCAAGCCACAGAATGGGTCTAGGAAGCTGGGATTTGCACTGTTAGGTGCGTCTGAACTTTCTCTTAAATATGGCAAGGAAAAAAAAAATCAATTTTCGAAACTTCAGAAAATGGCCCACACGTCGGCCTACGGTGCAGAAACTTCCGGACCCACGGCCATGGAGAGACTACCTGAGTGAAATTTAGAATATACATCATCTGCCGTTACTCTTGGCTTTTTGTTTCCGAGATATGAGGATGGAAGATGGTAGGCAGTGGCAAGGGAGTTTAGATAACAAGGAAAAGTGCCACAATCTGTCAATAGATTTAGAGATATCAAGAGCTACTGCATGGATTTTCCCATGCTGGTCAGTTAGCTGAAGGTTTGTATGAGTAATGAGATTCAGTGTATCGACAGTGGATCTTTCATGGCGAAAACATTCCTGTTTTTCACTAAATTATTAGATTCAAGATGTTTAACAATGTCCTTATTAATGACAATCTCGAATAATTTTCCTTGGGTTGTGATAGCTATGGGTCTGTAATCATTGGGAGCAAAGGAACTTTCTTTCTTTGGATTTGGGTGGACATTGGCTTCTATCCAAGAATTTGGGAATGAAAAAGTACATATGCATAGTTTGCATCATTTTCCTAGAACAGAAGCAACTCCTGGGAACACTTTCAAAACTATTGGAGGAATTCCATCTGGACTTGAAACTTTGTTGGTTGGTAAATTGTCTCGGGTAGATTTACGTATTTAGTTTGTATCTTTAATGGAGCAATTTTGTGAATGTCAAGTTCTAGGAGAGGAACATTGAATGACTTCCTCTAAGACAAAATTTCTGGCACGCATACAGGAAATCTTGTTAGCATTTCCACAAGGGTCATTTACAGAGTATCCATCTGATGATTTTAGTGGGGGAATGGGTGATGGCTTTTTAACATTATTATTGAAGGAACTGTGAGCTGACCAGAATAATGCATTTTCATCAGGATTATTTACTAGTTTGGATGTTTGGTTGTGAAGGAATTATTATTTTTCGAGATCTATTACTGCTTCCGCAAGGTTTTTAGCAATTTTTGTAGTTACTAAGGGATTCGGTCGTTTTTGGCTTCAAGTAATATTTATATTACTAATATAAATACAAGTTAGATGCTCTGGTATAGATTCAGTCAAACCATTTTGAGGAGTCCGATCATTTAGTAAATGGTTGACTGGGTATAAACATCTCCATACCAACTTTTACTAAGTAATTATTGTGGGACTGGTTAGAAGTGATGAAAGACAGCCATAAAATATTTATCTCTGTCTCAGCCTATTTGGGGGAGGCGGTGGTTCAGTCGGTCGAGAGGTGGCCTGCAGTCCTAACGGATCTCGATTCAAAACACTGTTGGGACAGGGAACAGTTTATGGATTTGAATTTCACAAAAAGTAGACTTTAATGATCTACCACAAGACCCGCCAACATGTCGTAAAAACAATCCCACTAATACCAGTACACCAGTCCTATATCTCCAAAAGTATTGAAAGTCTTGGTGTCTCACTTAACAGTGCCCTCAGCTGGACCTCTCGTGTCAGATCACTTGCTAAAACCGCCTCAAAGAAACTTGGATTATTGTACAGAGTCCGTAACTTCTTCGCCGATGAGCAGTTAGCTATAATTTATTAGAGTCATGTGTGCTCCCTTGTGGAATGGTTGTGGAGAGGTTGCATTAAGACAACTAGACAAAATTCAGAACAAAGCTGTTAGAATTATTAACAACCCTGCCATTACATATAAACTACCTCCCCTGCAAGTAAGAAGGAATGTTGCCTCCCTTGCATTATTTTACAGATATTTTTTTGGCAAATGCTCAGACGAAGTTGCGTCCATCGTGCCACCTCTCCATGCCTTCCCTCGTGCTACACGGGCATCTGGTAGCGCTCATGACTGGAATGTCACTCAGCCATATTGCAGAACTTCTGCATATCAGAATTCTTTCATTCCCTGAACTGCATCTCTCTGGAACTCGCTTCCCCAGAGTTGTTTCCCTCCAAATTTCAGCTCACAACTCTTCAAGTCTAACTGTTACAGATATTTTATGAACAGAGGACACCAGTAATCTGGTGTATGGATTATTTTTTTTTTTTACTCATTTGTTTTTCCTTCCTCCGTTCTGTTATTTATAAAAAAAAAAATAATCAATATGGATGATGGTTTTTAGCGCCGTTGTGGTAACATGTGGAGATGTAGGAGGACTATTGGGCCTTGGGGATCGGCCCTGGTGACAGGCCCTGAAGCCTTTAGCCAGAGTCGAACACATAAAAAAAAAAAAAAATGCCAGACACCTAAATCCCATAAGTGGTGGCCAAAAACAAATCGCCTCCATTGCGCCCTGTCCCCCGCCATTTCACTACCTTCCCCCCCAGCTTACACCCCCCTCTCTTATATACCTCTCCACTCCATCCTTCCATCTCATCCTTGGCCTCTCCCTCCCTCTCCCCCTCTCCACCTCACTCATATAGTCAACAATGTTGAAATAGGACCTGAGTTTAGTTCCAGTGATCATCGAATTATACAATTTAATATTACTACCGAAAAAGTTAAAGAAACAGTGAGCAAAGAAAAGGTCCCAGATTATCGTCGAGCTGATTTCACCAGGCTCAGAGCACTACTTGCAAATACAGACTGGAATCAAATGTCTGAAACCGATGACATTAACCAAGCATGGGAAATATTCACCCAAAAATTTAATGAAGTGGTAAAGTCATGTGTGCCACTGCGTAACAGGCGTCCGGCTGGAAATAGTAAACCAAAGTGGTGATCCAGTATTAAAAGTAACCTAATAGCCAAAAAACAGGCATACCATATATATAAAACTATACAGAATAATGATAAATTACAGTACGAAAATCTACGCCTCATATCGAAAAGGCTTATTAAACAATGCAAAAGAGCACTGGAGATCCACATTGCTAATACATGCAAATCAAGTCCTAAAGAATTTTACAGTTACATTAGAAAGAAAAGGGTTATGACTACATCAATAGGTCCACTAGAAACGAACAATGGCAAACACACAGAAAATGAGGTCGAAATGGCAAACATTCATAACGATTACTTTGCGTCTGTTTTTACATCTGAAAACACCACCAGAAACCTACTGTTACCCACAAACCAAGCAAATAGCACAGTCCTTAGTAACTATGCTTTCCATAATAACGATATTCTTTCAGCCATAAATAGTACGAACATAAACAAAACCCCTGGCACCAATAAAATATCACCAAGATTTCTCAAAGAAGCAAAAAATGAGTTATTAATGCCACTCTCTGTCTTATTCAATAAATCGTTAAGTACTGGGGAAGTTCCATGCAAATGGAATCTAGCAAATGTAACACCAATTTTCAAAAAAGGAAATAAGTCGCACCCTGGAAATTACAGATCAATGAGCTTAACATCAATAGTGTGCAAGTTAATGGAAAAAAAAATCATAAGAGATAAAATAGTTAATTATCTAGAAGAAAATAATATATTTAAGGACTCGCAGCATGGATTCAGACATCGTCGTTCATGCTTAACTAAGTTACTGGACTTCTTCCATGATGTTTACAAATCATACGATGACTCAAGAGCAGTAGATATAATTTACCTCGACTTTCAGAAAGCATTTGACACTGTCCCTCACAAGCATCTCATGAGGAAAATAGATGCACATGGAATAAAAGGAAATATGCAGAAATGGTTACAAGACTGGCTTTCAGACCGAAAACAGTGAGTTGTGATAAACGGAAAGGAATCCAAATGGCATAATGTGATCAGCGACGTTCCCCAAGGCTCAGTACTTGGACCGATACTTTTTATTATCTCTAAAAACGACATTGGTGAGGGTCTAAATTGTAAAGTATCCAAATTTCCAAATGATACTAAAATAAACAGTAAAGTAACTTCAAGTTTAAAGTGGCAGCAATTACAAAATGGCCTTAATACTTTAGCAAGCTCGGCAGAAAAATGGCAAATGAAATTCAACACAGAAAAATGTAAAGTACTGGAAGTAACAAAGTCCATGTGAATTACAAAATGAACAATATCCAGATATCAAGTACAGACATAAAAAGGATCTTGGCGTGATAATATCAAATGACCTAAAACCAAGTAAGCAGTGCACAGAGGCGGTTAATATTGGAAACAAGCTGGTGGGTTTTATTGGAAGAACTTTCGAGTTTAAATATAAAAAGTCATACTCGCCTTGTAGAACTCGCTAGTGCACCCTCATCTTGAGTATTGTGTGCAATTCTGGTCTCTGTACTACAGAAAGGACATTGAAAAATTAGAGAAAATTCAGCGAAGAATCACAAAAATGATACCACGACTTGGAAACAAAATATATGAGGAATGGCTTGAAGAACTTAAATTATTTCGCCTAACAAAGCACTAGTTAAGAGGTGACCTTATTGAAGTTTTCAAAAGCATGAAGGGATATGACAACTTAAACATGAATAAATATTTTGATATAGACCGGTCGAGTCAAACCAGAAGTAATGGCTGCAACATTATGGGAAAGCGTTTCCAATCCCATGAAGCAAAATACTTCTTCTTTAACAGGGATGTAAATGTCTGGAACAGATTACCCTCAGATACTGTGAACAGTATCTGATTTGAGACATTCAAAAACAGAATAGACAAGTATTTGCACAAAAATCCTCAGCTCACTCTTTTTCTGTCTGAATAACTTGCTTTTATAGCTATGTGTAAGTTCATTCCCCTTTTGTCTGCAAGACACCCCAGAAACAAAGTACCCGTACATAGTGTCGTGTCACGTCATTATCCATTTTTCAATTTAGTCAATCCAAATAAAGTAATATAACCACAGATTAGGATCCGCACAGATAGCACTGAGTTAACGGTTACTACTCTTACTTCCAACCTCTGATGGGCTGTGGATCACTGAGGGTCCCTGTTAGCCAAGTGACCACCATCGGGATTTTTTTAATGTACCAGGGGTCACTGCTTCAGGATGAAACTTGTGTACTTGTACCACATGGAAGAGCTCCTTGTCTCAGTGAAGTGAACGGAGCTAGGGCCTGATTGACTCCTGCCTACCTTAAAATATCTAGGCAAGGCTGCCACACCACCCCTAAACATCCACACTGTGCAATCCCCTCATGTCTACAGGACACCCTGTAAACTTGACATAGTGTCAGGTCACGTCATTATACATTTTTTGATTTACTCAATGCAAATGAGGTAACATACAGTAAACACAGATTAGGATCTGCACAGATAGCCCTGAGTTAACTGTCACTACTCTTACTTTCGACCTGTGATGGGCTGTGGATCACTAAGGGTCCCTGTTAGTCGAGTGACCACCATCAGGATTTTTTTAATGTACCTTGGGTCCCTCATTCAGGATGAAACTTGTGTACCTGTCCCTCATGGGAGAGTTCCTTGTCTCAGTGGAGTGAATGGAGCTAGGGCCTGATTGACTGCTGCCTACCTAACAAGTGCCAGGCAAGGCTGCCGCACCACCCCTAAACATCCCCTCTGTGTATTGTACATCCACACTGTGCACTGTGCAGTTCCCTTTTGTCTAAGACACCTGTCTGATTTATTTTTCAATCCCCCCAGTGCAAAGAAAGCAATATAAGCACAGATTAGGATCTGCACAGATAGCCTTGAGCTAACAGTCACTACTCTTACTTTCGACCTGTGATGGGCTGTGGATCACTGAGGGTCCCTGGTAGTCAAGTGACCTGTGATGAGGCGGTGGCTCAATCGGTAGAGAGGTGGCTTGCGGTCCTACCGGACCCAAGTTCAAATCCCCGCTGGTGCAGGGAACAGTTTAAGGATTTGAATTTCATTTACGGCAGAGTTTACCGATCTACCAGAAGACCCGCCGACATGTCGTAAAAATACCCCCGCTAATACCAATACACCAGTCCTGTATGAGACAGCCCTAGCATGTATTCAATATGGACGGTGGGTGTTAGCGCCGAAGTGGTGACATGTAGAGGTGTACGATATGTAGGAGGACTACTGGGCCTTGGGAGCAGGCTGAGAAGCCTATGCCCAGAGTCGAGCACATAAAAAAAAAAAAAAAAAAAAAAATTGGGATTTTTATAACCCGTACAATCCATCTTGATTAATCCCAGTGACGTGATGGTGTCGACAGCAAAATTCGAGCGCTGTAGCATGTCTCAAACTGCTTTAATCTAGCTTATTTTTTGCTGAGGAGTAGCTTAACCTGCCCCGTCCCAGAGACATGAATTCACGTCCTCACATGATGCGCACTGATATCCCGGAGACGTAAATTAACGTGGCAACATTGCAAGGACAATGCAAGGTCCCTAATTTGCACAATTTTCAATTTTCGCGAGTGATTTTTGACACGTATACACAGGACACCTTCCTCTACAGGATGCCAGGCAAGGACAATGCCTTACCCAGCATGACCTCCTTCCCCCCCCCTGCATGACCTTTTCTCAGCAATTCACCTGTTATCAGTGACCTGGCCAGTAAAGCCATGTCATGCCACGGTACGAAATTCAAGGCCAGAGTGATTCCCCAATCGATGACAATGTGGAGGACAAACATTAGAGGAAGAAACAGTCAGAAATGATGATCAAGTAATGTGGCAAAAAAAGGTCAGGAATGGTGATGAGTTAGTGAGTGAAACAATGCTTATAATGCCTATATTACCGTTTGAAAACCAATATACTCTTGTACTACATATAAATTCGTACCTAATAAATAAATAAATACCGTTTATGAGTGGTGTAGAATAGTTATCCTCCCATAGAACTCGTTTTCTTTGCAGCCAGCCTGATAGAAAACTCTGTAAGGTAAGGAGGTACTCCTACCTGGATCGAGTATTTTAAACTTCAGGTGAGCGATTTCTCTATGAATTTTCGATGTTTCTCACGAAAAGTGGATGTTTGAGCCAAAAAAAAAAAGGTCCAAAAATGTCGGGACTGGGGCGCACCACTGCCCAGAAAACGTCGGGATGGGGCAGGTTAAACCTCCCCTTCCTGACCGATTTTCCACCACTGACTCCCCCCAATCCCGACCAAATTTGGAAAAAAAATTTTTGGGCTCAAACCTCCACTTTTGGTGAGAAACATCGAAAGTTCATAGAGAAATTGCTCACCTGAGGTTTATAATACTCAATACAGGTTGCAGTACCTCTTACCTTACTGGGTTTTCTATCAGGCTGGCTTCAAAGAAAACGAGTTCTATTTGAGGGTAACTATTCCACACTACTCATAAATAGTATTTATTTATTTATTTGGTACTAATTTTAATGTAGTACGAGAGTATATTGCTTTTCACACAGTAATATAGGCAATATAAGCATTGTTTCACCCACCTAACACATCAACATACCTGAACTTTTTTGGCGACATTACCTGATCATCATTTCTGACTGTTTCTTCCTCTAATGCTATGTAAACTTTTGTCCTCCACATGCCATTGATTGGGGAATCACTCTGCCCCTGAATTTCGTACTGTGGCACGACATGTCTTTACTGGCCAGGTCACTGGCATGTGGGGGGGGGAGGTCATGCAGGGTAAGGCATTGTCCCTTCCTGGCATCTTGTATAGAATGGTGTCCCGTGTATACGTACCAAAAATTATGTGCAAAAATTGAAAATTGTGCATATTAGGGACCTTGCAATAGATTCACATTTATATACGTCAACAAGACTGACAGTGACAAAACGTGTGGACGTATATATACATCAACGGGACAATGCAGGTTAATATATTGGCAACAATGTGTTCAAGCAGTTGTAGTACTGAGTTTGATTCTGAGTGGGTGGGTAAATCAGTGTGCCACTGTCCGTCAGAGTATCAGCACGTCGTGAAAATCACGTCATATTTCTGCCTCATTGGGCTGGAGGAGGCTGTTGAAATTGTCGCATGGACCCTTGTGTCACTTCATTTAGTGATTCTTCAGAAGAGGAAGACCTGGATGACTATTCTGGGGAGGAATATGAGCCAGTGGAGGACACTGAGAAAGGGGAATCCCCCTTTCTACTCCCCCATTCTCTTTCATCCCGCCCAGCTGGGTGGAAAAACATTGCTCTCGGCTTGGGAAACTGGGCTAAAAACACAACGGACGGCCATCCTGGTCTTATTTCTGCTATAAGGAGTACGTTTTTTTGCATTTCCTTGATTTATATATCCTTTTGGATTGTTTTATGCAATAATTTTTTTTTTCTGTTTTTGGTCCAGGATTGGGTGGGTATAAAATTGCAAAAATGCCTGGGATGGTACGGGTTAATGTACCAGGGGTCACTGCATCAGGAGGAAACTTGTGTACTTGTCCCACATGGGAAAGTTCCTTGTCTCAGTGGAGTGAACGGAGCTAGGGCCTGATTGACTGCTGCCTACCTTAAAAGCGTCAGGCAAGGCTGCTGCACCACCCCTAAACATCCACACTGTGCAGTGTGTAGTTTCCACGTTATGTCCACAGACTTCCCATTAACTCAATGTACCGGTTTATAATGTCATGCCGTAACTATTAGTTTATTTGATTACTTTCTCTTTCAGGTTACTCAGTCGGGTAGCTTATAAACAAAGTATTATAAAACGTGACATTCCCTTTCCATTATTACCTATGAAATTTCCATGTCAGTTTTTCCATGCTGCATGGTGGTTTTTCTCACTTTTAATTGGAGGGTTTGGGGGTGGGGGAAGCCTTCTTACTTTAATATCCTTATCCTTCAGAATGTAGAGTTAGATCTTGTAGTCATAGTTTTCCCTGTAACAAGCAGCCTCGAAAGGACCATAAGGTCTGTTGCTGTTTGCTTTCCTATGTATTCCTATATACACTCTCCTCTTTAGTCTCTCACTCTCCATCCTCTCCACAAGGCCAAACCACCTCGGTGTATTTTTCCTAATGCTTTCTATCACACCCACATCAACACCACAACACTCCTTCTTTTCCTCACTTGCCAGTCTGTCTCTCCATGTAACTTCACATCCTCCTCTCAAATAACTCATTTACACTGCTCTCACTCTAGACCTGTCTCCTTCCAACAAAGTACAAGCTTCACTTCTATATATTAGAGGGGGTATCACAATACTAACATGCAGTACCTTTTTTTTTTTACTTCCATGCTCCCTTCCTTATTCCTTATCACTGCTTTCAAAGAACATACAACCTATCTTTTTTGTTGTACCCTTTCAAGCACTTCATCCTCCAAGCTTCCATCCTCAGTCATCACACCACCCAAGTATTTATAAACACTCACATTTTCCATTTCCTCATCATCAAGCCTCATTGTGCATTCAGTGACTTCATTTTCCTCAAAGACAAATCCCGGAGGATTGGAAGTCAGGTATAATTATTCCCTTGCACAAAGGAAAAGGGGAAAAAGAAATGTGTGGTAATCATAGGGGCATTTGTCTTCTTAGTATAATAGGAAAAGTGTAGGATACTTATTGACAGAGTTAGAGAAAGAACAGAGGAATTAGTTGGAGAAGAACAGGGAGGCTTTAGGAAGGGAAGAGGTTGTGTAGATCAGATATTCATTCTTAGATCTTTAGTGAAAAAGTTTCTAGAGATGGGAAAGAAGTTGTATGCGGCTTTCATGGATTTGGAGAAAGCATATGGCAGGGTGGATAGACAAGGATTGTGGAAAGTATAAAGAATATATGGAGTAGATGGAAAGCAGTGCGTGTGGATGGTGAACTAAGTGAATTTTTCTCTTTGAAGGTTGGGTTGAAACAGGGATGTGTCATGTCTTCATGGTTGTTCAATCTGTACATGGATGGGGTAATAAAAGAGGTACAAGGTATGGTAGTGGATGTTGGAGTGGCCCTGGTGAGAGAGGATAATGTTTGGAAATTCCCTGTACTGTTGTTTGCAGATGATACTGTGTTATTGAGTGAAGACGAAGGGGAGCTGCAAGGCTTGGTGGATGAGTTTGGGAGAGTGTGTAAGAAACGGAATCTAAAGGTGAATGTAGGGAAGAGTAAAGTGATGGTCTTTGCGAGAGGTTAAGTCAGTGAATGTACAGCGAGGTTGGATGGTGAGGAATTGGAAAATGTGTGTACGTTTAAGTACTTGGGTAGTGTGATGAGTAAGCATGGAGGTTTGGAGGGTGAAATGCTTGAAAGGGTACAGCAGGGAAGAAAGGTTGCTGGTTCCTTGAAAGCAGTGATAAGAAACAGGGAAGTGAGCATGGAAGTGAAAAAGTTACTACATGACAGTATTGTAATACCAACTCTAACGTATGGAAGTGAAGCTTGGACGTTGTTGGAAGGACACAAGTCAAGAGTGAGAGCAGTGGAAATGAGTTATTTAAGAGGAGCCTGTGGAGTCACATGGAGAGACTGGCTAACGAATGAGGATATAAAGGAGCATTGTGGTGTGGATGTGGATGTGATTGGAAGCGTTAGAAGGAATTCACTGAGGTGGTTTGGCCATGTGGAGAGGATGGAGGGTGAAAGACTGACGAAGAGAGTGTATGTGAGTGAGGTGGAGAGGGGAAGAGGGAGGGGGAGGCCGAGGATGAGATGGAGGGATGGGGTGGAGAGGTATATGAGAGAGGGGGGTGTGAGTTGGCAGCAGGGCAGTGACATGGAGGGGGACAGGGCAACGTGGAGGCGATTTGTTTGTGGCCACCCCAAACGGGATTTAGGCGTCTGGCAATAGATAGATAGATAGATAGACCATAACTTTGCTCCTCCCTACATTCTCATTTAGATACCGTTTCTTACACACTCTTCCAGACTCATTCACCAGGCCTTGCAGTTTCCCTTCGTCATCCTTGAACAATACAGCAACATCTGCAAACAACAATGCATGAAGTTTCCAAATGCTGGCCTCTCTCATTAGGGCAGTTCCAACGTCCACTGCTCTATCTTGTATCTCTGTTATAACTCCATCCATATACAGATTGAACAACCATGGAGGCATGACACGTCCCTCTTTCAATCCAACATTCAAGGAGAAAAATTAATTCAGTTCATTATGTACATGCACTGCAGCCTTACCACCCTCATACATACTCTTCACGTTATTCATCAACTTCCCATTTACTCCAGATACTCTTAAAATTTTGAACATTCCTTGTCAATCCACTCTGTCATAATTATGCTTTCTCCAAATCCACGAATGCTGCATTGAGCTTCCATCTCTAGAAACTTTTGCACAAAAGACCTGAGGATGAATATCTGATCTACACAACCTCTCCCTTTCCTAAGACCTCCCTGTTCTTCTCCAAGAAATTCCTCTGTTATTTCCCAAACTCTCTCAATAAGCATCCAGCCATATACTTTTCCTATTACACTAAGAACACAAATACCCCTCTGATTACAACACACTCGGTTTTCCCCGTTTCCTTTGTATAGGGGAATGATTAAACCTGACTTCCAAACCTCCGGGACTCTACCTTCCTCCCATGCCAAGCGGCACATCTTTCATGTCCATTCTACTACTGTCTGTCCTTATGATTCATCATTTCACTACACATCAGTTCCTGGGGCTTTCCCCATTTTGACTTTTTTCATTGGTTCTACTGCGTCCATCCTACAGATCTCTTCTTCCCTTCTCACCATCCTCCATCTCCCAACCATTCCCTAACCAGTTATACTCGAATTACTTTCATTCTTTGTGTTTACAATTCCTTAAAATGTTCTCCCCATCTGCTCACCTTTTCTTCTTTCCTCACCACGAATCTACTATTTTTGTCTTTCACTCTCCTACTAACTTCATTATCACCCTATCTAACTCTCTTTCCCGCTTCCAGATCATTTTCTTACAGTCCCTCCACTTTACACTCAAATATCTTCGAAATTCCTCATCCAATATCTTCTTACTCTCTCTTATAAATCTTTTCATCTCTCTCTTCCTCTCTTCCATCTCCCAGCTTCCTCCGTGCTCTGCTTCCCATCCACTCACTATATGGTTTCTTCTTTTGCGCCCTACCTTGCCTCGCCTCTTCACTCCACAGTGCTGTTCCGTGCACCCCGTTTTTGTTTTCTCTTCACCTCACGCACAACTTCACATACTGCTCAGATTTCTCCTGTGAAAATCTTGCACACACTTTCCACCACACCAATTTGCTCCAAATCCTATTTACCCAGTCACTCCTCCACTTCTCTTACATTCTGCCTTTTTCCCAACGTCTTGCAACCTTTCTAACCTCCTTGTATGGACTACTTCCTCCTGGCCTTTCTCATTCTATTCATCCACTGCACTTGAACCTTGAGTTTCACCATCACCAAGTGGTTGCCAGAAAGTCCACTCCCCCAGCCTCAATATGCTCTTGCATCCATTACATACTTCCTCATTCTGTCATCTGCACACACATAATCAATTATTGCCTTCCATTCATTCAGCTCACCACTCACCCTCCTGATTACTCACCATGCATACCTGTGGATCATTTTGTGCCTCCCCGAACAAATGTCCAATAGAGCACTGACATTCTTATCCACTTCTGCAGCCACACCCCACTCACTAAATACTCCATCCACCTTCACATTCCCTACTTTCCATTCGTATCTCCAATTAAAAACACTCTCTCATTCCTCTCAAACTTTTCCATGCACACTTCCAAAGTTGTGCACTTCTGTAATCACTTCCACAAACCTCAGATTCCACAACTGTGAGAGTGTGATTTCGTTTGCGGATTTGCGTTTGCGACAAATTTGACACAAATTTGTGGTTTTGCATTTGCGGAAGTACTTCAGCAAACACAATCCTGCCGGCAAGCCAGCCTGACCTCTGAGAACTTTGAGCGGTTTGTTTTTATGGAGGGCAACATGGACCTGCTCCGGATGGAGGTGTCCCAGTTGCTGGAGGAGTCTGACTGTGACTGAGGAGTGAGGACTGAGGAGGTTAGAGCCGAGGAATAGGGGTGGACTGGTGTGTCAACTTGTCAAGTGTGAGATGTGAAGTGTAATAATTCAATTCATGCATCTACATTAGTGAATTATTTTCCTTGATTTGGAGTAATAACAATCTGATAGACTAATACAATAATATTTAAAATATATATTTTAGTTTTACTATAAATATAATCATATATATATATATCCTATTCAGTACTACAGACAATATCCAAACTTCATAAAGTCACCTGTTGTTAGTCATAATAGAGTAAATAAAGATATAACTGTAGTGGATGAGTAACTAGAGATGATTTTGAACCTCTTGATTATAAAAAAAAATATCATCCTAAACTTAATAAAATCCTCTAATGGTATCCAGAATAAAATAAAACTGATGTTGTGGTACTGAAGGGATGCAAATGGTTTGGATTTGTGTTTGCATCTGAGAAACCACAAATTTCAAGAAGTTTGCAGATTTGCATTTGTGGAAGGTAATGGTTTGAGTTTGTGGATTTGCATTTGCAAAAGTGAATTTTCGTTTGGGGTGCCCAGCTCTGCACACATTCACAAGAGCCCAGAACTCTTCTTTGACTTTGCTTTCAATCTTGCGTTGGCTCATGCACACACACAGTCGCCCACGTTTGTATTCCCACTTTCAGTCTTACCCACAGAATCCTTGAATCAATTGATCCATACGCTCTTATATTCTCCTTCCATCTCCTGCACGCACCAATATATTCACCCTCTTTTGCATTTCATTGTCACCTACTCCTGCGCATATACGCCATCCATACTCCCACTGTCTCACACTCTCACCTCACTATTTAGTCTCAGTTAATCCACATACCGTATGTCCACCTTTGCATTCTCAGGGACCTTGTCAGTCTCTTTCTCTTTAACCTCACCATTCCCACCCCTTACATTCCATGTTGCAATCCGTACCATGTCCTTTATCCGGTCCTTGATCGTCATCTGTTGGTCTGTCCTGATCTGAGGCTTCTTGTCTGAATTTTTAGTTGTTTTCCAGGGAGAGGCACTAACCCTCCGCCAACCCACTTGTTGACAAGTAGGGAAGACGAGTTGAAATGAAATATCAGTTACATAATTTCCAAATACATTCCACTCTGCCCTGTCAGAGCGCCATTTGGTCACCCTGACTGGTTTGGGACAACTGACGAATGAGGCTTTGATGAGACTGTGGTAAGAGTATCCAGGTGATAACAGTCCCTGAATCCTGTATTGATTTGGGCTATTTGTCAAGCTAATCTGGTTGGCTGGTTTACCAGTTGCGTGAGATTGAATGATTCTGCAAACAGCTCTCATTCAAGACCACTGTTGTCATTATAGGTTGCTGAAGTTTTAGTAACGACATATACGGTACAAAAGTAGATTCACACATACTTGAAGCTGCTCGCTTTAACAATATTCCCTTCACATTTTTTTGAGTCAGTTGTTGCTTCTATATATTCCTTTTTGTAAATATTCAACAATTGTCTATCTTTATTAAATAACTGGTACTGATTGTACATTATAGTGCTCAGGATATGTGCTAAATTCGTCCTTTGAAGGCTGTTAGGGTCACATGAGCACTGTTGATCCCCGAACGCATGGTTCAGTATTTGTTTGACATGAATTTTCCATCAAAATAATTAAAAAGAGTTTCTTATTTACAAATACTTTTTAATAGGCACTTGGGTAAAAGCATTATTAAAAAGTTTTAATTCATCAAGTTCATGCTGCAACTAACTACACGGTGTTCTACTGATGATTCAGAAGATTATATGCTACGATACAATTTGTTTACTTCTTGGATGAAATATGATCATCATAATTCTGCAATAGATGGAGAGAATATAGGTGTATGTATGTATGTATCTATCTGTCTATCTATCTATCTATATACATATCTATCTATCGATCCATCTATCTATTTACACATCTATCTATCGATCTATCAATCTCTCTCTCTCTCTCTCTCTCTCTCTCTCTCTCTCTCTCTCTCTCTCTATATATATATATATATATATATATATGCTTTTATCCATCAGTCAAGGCAGGATTTAGTTCTACTGTAAGGATATGAGGAGTGTTCGAGTTCCGTAATATCTCCAAACCTGGAAGGCTATGGAACTTAAGATGAAGTTACGGATGTTCCACATCATGCGTATCATCAGGAGGAGAAATGAAAATGCAACAAATTGCTTTCACTTGGTTACAAGGTCTTCAGAATATCCACTTGTGCTAAAAGTCGTTCAGATGCATAAAAACGGAGGATTTGTGAGGACTACCAAGCTTTCTGAATATGCTATTTAGTGTAGTAAAAGTCTTCATCAAGGAACCTCTTTCATATTTCTATATTCTGCACACCATCAGTTATTTTAAGGCCAGAAGCCATATCACGCCGTGAATCAGCTGCAAACAATATTCATAATGTGGTTCTCCATTTGTGTTTATGTTTTTTTAAGGAAGTAATGGGTTGGGATAGAATGAAAAAAAAAAAAAAAAACATTATTCTGGGGATCAGGATGATCTTGATGTAATCTGATTAAAAGAAAATGAACACAAATTGAAGAGAAAACATGGAAGGAAATGTGAGAAATGATAAGCGAACGAAAGACAGGAGGTACACAGAAGAGGAGAGAGATGCGTGCCTAAGTACCAGTCTCATCAGCTGCTCCTGTTTACGTCTGACGAGGCTGCCAGTCTAATTTAGCGGCACCTTTTATTTTGCCCCTTTTTCGTCCTTGGCGTTCTGTTCTTACTAACACAGTTTTTTTTGTCTGTATACAAGATAAGCTTCCTGACAATATTGTCGGGAAATATTGGTGACTGTGATGGGTGATGTTGAACTGAAATTTAAAACATGTTGGCAAAATTATTAGGTGGACGGAGCGTGATAACCGGAGCCAAGCACAAAGGTAAAATAACTCACCGGAGAAACAATTATTCCTCACTCGCCAGACACGCTGTTACCTCTCTGAAATTTCCGAGTGCGACTCTTGGACACACGAGGAAGCTGGGAGGAGAAGTTTTTGCCTGTTAAGAGAGGTAAAACGCGCCTACTGAGGAGGGAGCGAAGAGAGAAACAGGCGGATGAGAGGGAAGATCCAGCAGAAGAGTAAGGAAAGAGGAAGCTGGTTTATTACATTCGGTCTTCCATAAAAATGAATAAAACATAAAGTGGTGATGAAATGATATCTGTATATGGTGTTATTATGGCTTCTGGCTACATATAAATAGACAGTGATTATGTTCTCTGTCTATGACTGGATCATCACTACCGTATTCTCGTTGACTTAGCAGGGTTTCCGTCAAATCTTTCTTGCAATATATTTTTCCGCACAACACTTCACTTTTTCCTAGTAACTTACCCTTATCTGTGTGTATTTAATATGAACCGTTTTTGTGTTACTATCTCGCAAGGCAGTATTAACGTATTATATGCAGTGGTAACTATGACAAGGACGAAATATTCGAGAACCTTCCAGTCTAACAAGAATACAAGTCATATGTGATTGCTGCTCTGAACTTTCAAAGAGTTTATATCTTTTTTCTTACCTTTGATATCTAAGCCTTTTCTTCCTAATTCTCTTGAACCTCTTCTATTTTTTTTTTACTCATTCCGTCATTAGTTTACATTTGCTGATTAAAATCGTCTCACGGAACTGGAAAACAAAATCTTGTTTCCATTGCCTAGGAAATGGAATCATACTCTCCCAAGCCGAAAGTGTCCACCAGAGAGAGAGAGAGAGAGGTATACAAAAGGACAGTTTGGAGAGAGAGAGAGAGAGAGAGAGAGAGAGAGAGAGAGAGAGAGAGAGAGAGAAAGGTATACAAAAGGACAGCTTGGAGAGAGAGAGAGAGAGAGAGAGAGAGAGAGAGAGAGGTATACAAAAGGACAGCTTGGAGAGAGAGAGAGAGAGAGAGAGAGAGAGAGAGAGAGAGAGAGAGAGAGATAGTTATACAAAAGGACAGCTTGGAGAGAGAGAGAGAGAGAGAGAGAGAGAGAGAGAGAGAGAGAGAGAGAGAGAGAGAGAGGTATACAAAAGGACAGCTTGGAGAGAGAGAGAGAGAGAGAGAGAGAGAGAGAGAGAGAGAGAGAGCAGGAGTAATAGGACGAGGATGGATAACACCAGTAAAGTTTAGTGCTGAAACTTTGCTGATACAGTGTTGATTGAATGAAGGTGTTAATTATAGTTTTTTCGAAGGAGGATTATAAATGTGCGCATGTAACCCTAATATTAATTATTTTCAAAATATCGCACTTATGCTAGTAAAACTGGTAACACAGCACATGAAGATATTGATCAACTGTCTATTTAATCCCATAAATGGAATACTAATTGCAGCGTCAAGAAATGTAGGGTGCGACACACTGACAGTAAATATGTAACGGACAGCAATACTTTGAATAACTTTCAACCTGATCATATACGCCATAAAAAGCACTTAGGATTTTAAATTAATGGCCATGTTGTACTAAGTCAATAATGTATAGGGGATAATAATAAACTTAATAAGTTGATTATATTCATAGGTACAGTATTGACATATAATTTGAAAAAAAGAAAAGAAAACGTATCACATAGTATGCCGCTACATAGAATATTGTCTACTTCCCGATTACAGAAAAGATATGTGGAAGCTTTGATTTACTGTTAAAATCACACCTCTTTATCCTTGGATGACCCTATGGCCTTCCACTAAGTTCGGTTAGAATCGTATCAGAATTGCTTAAGCTTTAGCAACGAATATTTTGTCTTGCCCTGCAGCGTAGAGAAGCTTAGGTTTCTGAATGAATGGTACTGACGCACGAAAGGAGGGAGACAGTTAGCAGTGACAAAGAGGACGCAGGGAGATGGAGAACATGTAGGCTAGGAAGAGGACAGGAATGAATGTAAGAGAGGAAGAGTAACTGCGAATATGAAAGGCAAGAATAGATGAATGATGGAACCTGTGATTAATAAAAGCTAATTTAGGAACAAGAAGATGGTAGTAGATTACAGAAGAGAGAAAGAAGTGCGGAGAGGGTAAAAGAGTAGAAACTGGTCAACTCATGGAAAGGAGATATGTTGGTAAAGAGCAGGGAGCAGGACGAGAGGCGGAAGGGAAGGACGGGGAAATAAATGTAGGAATGTAAATGATAATGAGACGAGAGGGCGAGAAGAGGAAGGTGGGAAGTCCGATATGGACGGTATCAAAGACAGGGATGAGGAGGGATATTAAAGATATTGGCACCAACGTCAAGGATTATTGATACGAAGAAACAATAAGACAGCAAGTGAACAAAGACAATACATGTAACACCACAAAGAAGAGGGGGAGTTCCCTGATTTCCATAAATTATTAAAATTACAATGGATCTCATTCTTGAACTTTATGTCTCACTAAGCAGTTTCTCCCTGGAAATATATGCCATCAGAAAGGTGAAGAATTAAGGGCAATATCGGGATCTTATGATCTCCACTCGGATATGAAGCACTTTTGTTTAATTTCAGTTGAACAATACCAAGTTATTAGTAGAGACTGATCATCTGTACCAGGTTTTGGTTTACATCTCGCGTCACTGTGTTGCCAGACATTAACAATATATCTGCAGATGAGACCAGCTCTTAATAAAGGTTGATGACAGTGCGTTCACCTCGCCAAAACAATAATAAAAATTGAGATAATTATGCTTGGCTACATATTTTTAATATACCAGTCTATTATATGAGCTATTACGTAATATATGCCTGCTAAGATGGTGATCAGGATAGATTGTTTCCTTTCACTCATGTGACAAGAAATGCATTAAGTAAGGGCGTCAGAGAACTACTGAACAGTAGAATTCACTAATTCACAATACACTTCCACACCACATATCAGACAAGGCACGCATAATTCACACTGGCACTGCACTCACTGCCACCTCACACTTCAAACTGCCACACCTCAATACTTCTTACAATCACATCATACAGAACCACATCAAACATTACTATACCTCATACTAACACACCACGCACTACCACACCACACTGTAACTCCCACACAGCCGAATATCACTGTCACAGCTAATACACAGTTTACTCTGTCACACCACCCACTGCCACACCATACTCTGCTACACGGCACACTACCACACCACACACTGCCACGTCTCCTGCTTCCACATTATTTACTACAAAACCCTACAATCCCGATGACACACTGCCACGCTTCACACTTCTACACCAAGCATTTCCTCACCACGCAGTATAATCTCCTAACACCGCTACACGATATGACCCATAGCCACATTTCAAGCTGTCACACCCCACAGTGACTGCTACACCACAAACTACCGTACCACCATATGGTAAAGTTCGCAGTACCATATTGTACACATCAGTGTACAGTAATAAACCAAATCACCATTTATTGCCACATTTCTCTCCAGTTAGACACGTCACGGTCAAATTACACCCTTCCACACCGCACACAGTCATATCACATACTTTCATATTTCACACTGCCAAATCACACCGTACAATACCACACTCATATCTCACATTGACACACACACACACACACACACACACACACACACACACACACACACACACACACACACATTGTCAGACTTCACTACCACACCAGACGCTACCAACCAGCATTCCTCCACACACACACACACACACACACACACACACACACACACACACACACACACACACACACTGTCAGACTTAACACTACCACACCAGAAGCTACCAACCAACATTCCTCTACACACACACACACACACACACACACACACACACACACACACACACACACACACACACACATTGTCAGACTTCACTACCACACCAGACGCTACCAACCAGCATTCCTCCACACACACACACACACACACACACACACACACACACTGTCAGACTTAACACTACCACACCAGAAGCTACCAACCAATATTCCTCCACACACACACACACACACACACACACACACACACACACACACACACACACACACACCGCTCGCTGGTGCAGTGGTAACGTTCCCGCTTGCCAACTGGTGGACGGGAGTTCGCGCCTCGCTCAGGTTGCGAAAAGTTTCACTGACGGAG